>NW_027041837.1:220516-245070 GCF_033297395.1 Canariomyces notabilis | reverse complement strand
CAAATTCGCTTGCCTGTGACACCGGAGCAATCCGAACATAACGAATTTTATCTTATCGAATCGGCTGTGTAACACAAAATACGTGCGCCGTGGGGGGCTTTCGAACTTCACATCCAGACCCTCCTTTGTCAACATCGAACTCGACGGCTTTGCAGTGCCAGTGGCATGACGGACTGTGCAAAGAACTCAGTCAGCGTACAGTACTGAGTGTACTACTACTAGTATGTATACTCCATATTCAAGTTCCCATTGGACGGTAATCCGACGCTTAGGAGAACACACTGCCGTATCTGACCTTGCGTCGAGATTGTAAGCTTGAAGATAGATTGATTTACATATATGTGACCGAGCCTGACAGATGACCTTGCTCGTCCTGCATCTGCCGCATCATGCATGCATGCCGGTCGCCGTATTCGAACACATGGCTTGCTGACTACCCGCCTATTCGTACAATATTTGCAAGGGGGACCGACGCCTGTTGCAGGTGAGATGCTACAAGATCGGGCATCTTCCATGTGGTGCGACCCCATGGCAGCCGCCCGGGAAACAAGTTCGGGTTACACCACTGTGGATGGGTCAAGGCCGAGGAGATAATGGACTGGTTACAAATGTCGTTAGTATAGAGTCTCAAAAACATCTAGATTCGTGTTTCCCAAGGCATAAGCATAGTGACCATGATGGGAGGGTAGGTAGTGATACAACAGATTCGGGCAGTCCCCCCATCTCCATCCGAATCGATTATACAGGCGTGTTGCTCCCCCACCGTCTTGTAGTATTTGTCTCCCGCGTCATGGAATCCCGCCTGTCTCTCTTCCTCGCACAAGCAAAAGCCAGCCAACGCCCCACGACTCTTCTATAGGTACATTCCGCTTCCCCTTCTCTATGAGCCATGTTTGTTGCCAGTGGGAACGAGAAACGCTTCATTCATATTCTAGGGTGAGCTAAACTCTGGGCTGTCGATCGAAAGACAGGGGAAGTCCAAGGCGGGGCCATGTTCTGGTTTGTTTATTTGAGGATGGACCAGAGCTTAGGAGCGGCGCATTGGGTGGCGCAGTGGGCGAGATGGAAGACTTGTTCGAGAGAGATGGAATTGTCAGCACTTGACCAGCAGCAGGGTCTGAGTATCGGGAAGGATATAGCTCGTACACTCTTCAACGCAGTCCTCCTTGGCGGTTTCACCGTTGGCTTGGGCGCTTGTGACACGCTCGACGCACTCGTCGAAGTGGTGCTTAACCGGGGCGCATTGCTTGGAGTTCCGGCACTCTAGATACACCAAAGGTCAGCGTTTGTCCGTGAGCGCAATGTCGCTGGAAATGGCGGGCCAGTGCAGGCGGAGAGCTGCGCGTTATGACAAAAGGGTTATGAAGTAGAGACGCAGGGCATCTCTCATAACGGCAATGCCGTCGTATTTCGATTCCTAGGGGGTGTCCGGTGGTCACGGTATAACCCACCTTCCTCAAGCTGCTCCTTGGGGTCGACAATTTCTGGCTCCTCCTCCTCCTCCTCCTCCTCCTCTTCTTCCTCCTCTTCCTCAGCGGCGGGCTCCTCCTCGGGGGCCTCGGCAGCCTCCTTCTCTGAGCTAGCTTCCTCCTGGGTAGTCTCGGCTGTCACTTCCTCGGTCTGTCAAACATCATTCACAAGTCAGTAATCATCGACTTGAAACTTTCATCAAGCTTGCCACAATACTCCAGGCTTGGGTACATATTGGAATCTACGATTCCATGCCGAATTGCAGCAGCACAACCAGCAGCGCAAGCCAGAGAGAGCGACAAGACGCAGCACGAAGGGGGATTAAAAGTGACGCATACCGACTCCTTGGCGGGGGCATCGGCGTCGGCCGTCGACCAGGGCGTGGCAGCCTCGACGAGGTCGGTTATCGTGTCCCAGAAGCCCATTGTGATCAGCCGGGGCGGCGAGTGGTGTCAATGGCGGGTGAAGGTTGGGCGGATTGCCTGACTGAGCGTGTTCAAGGCGGCTTCGAGCAAGGTTCAACAATCTCGCGACGTTGGAGCTCTCGCAAAAATCGGGTAAGCGAAAATCGTCCGGGCTTCCAATTCCTCGGCTGTGATTGGCCAACTGTTGCTGGCTGTTCCCGGTGCCCCGAGCTCCCGGTCTCCGGCTGTTCCCGCGCATCACGTGCTCTCAATCATCCATTGCGAGCTTGTTTCTCCGGTTCATCAGACGCTTCCAGAGCGCTTGCACCACTCACCTGTTCTTGTCATACCCACAGGATACAACCGTGCAAGCACAATGTTTATAGTAGCCATGCAGCTCAAAGTCGTAAGCAGGTACCCAACAGTCACACCACGCTCACGGCATAAGCAGGCAAATTGTGTTATCTTCTCTAAGACCAGCATCTTCCACGCTACAGAATCACTATTGGCCGATCCTTCACCGCAAGACCCAATATAGACCCGTCCTTGCTGGGGGTTATTTCCATCCGCACGAATTATGACTGGAGAATAGCCGGGACGAACACTGGCTGAAATCAATGACGACTGTACGCCTTCGCCTAACAGAAAGGCTCAGAACGGCTCTCTCAGAAAAGGCTCGAATCCACTGCTATAACCAACTGCAATGCAAAAACTCAACACTGATGACATCAAGGGTCGGCAGTGCAACAAGTCGGTGAGTGAACGGTTGAGAAACAAAGGAAAACTCAAAGGGGAGTCAAAATGGGCCGAATCCCATTTCCGTTTCAATCCACACTATTCCTTGGTTCTCATTGCCTCTCTGCTTCCTCCCGCATGCGCTCCTCGTACCGCATAGCGACGGCCTGGGTCTGCGCTTCCACATAATCCGGAGGCGGCTCATCAGGAGCAGGCTGAGGAGGTTGGTTCCGGGATTCAGCACTGGCCGAGACATTGCCGGAAGGACCTGCCGCCGATTCGGGAGGGGCTGCGTCATAAGGCGGTGGCGGCTCGAGATTCTGGCCCGGCATGAGTCCCAGTTCCTGGGCGTGATGCAGACGCTCCTTGAGCCACTCATATTTGGTTTGGAAGTCGCTGTGGCCGCCGTCCCTGAAGATGAACTTGACGTCTATTCGGGGAATATGCATGGGAATACCTCCCCCGGGAACAGGCCTGACAACCCCACCCCAGCTCCAAGGGCCAATCCATGACGAATGGACGTGGGTGTCCTGGAAATTCAGCACGGGCGTAAAGAAGGACTTGAAATTCTCGCTGGGCCTGGCTGGGAGGTAGATGACCTGCGGTCTTGTTAGCTCCCGAACGTTCTGCCTCTCGTCCCCCTTCTTCCAGGGGGATGGGCAATCCGGGATAAAGCTAGAGAAGGATGAGGGAACTTACCCGCTCGTTTGTGATGTAGGCGATGCCGTTGTCACATTTGAGTGAGAACGGCTCTGCAATCTGGAGCTCACGCGGTGTCGAGATTTCGAGAGCGACCCGCGGCCGCGAGGTGTGCAGTATCTTCTCCCCAGGAATAGGCACGATCTCGCCGTCCCGGGTCAGCATGACCCAACTGTCCCGCTCGTCAGACTGGGACTCCCTAATGAGCGTCCATGTGTGCTGCTCGGCCAAGAACTGGTCGGCCATGGCAGGGAGATGTGAGAGAAGGCAAAGTGGGGCGACGGTTGAGAACAGGGTGCCAGACAGGGGAGGTGACGGATTTGCGGTTGGGAATAAGAGCACATGAGAGGGGCGACATAGGGGGAGGCCAGGTCAAGGTAGGTATGTAAAGGACAAACAAGACATGACACACAAAAGGTTAAGGTATGTGGCAGGGGACCGGGGGCAGAAAGGGACAGGCAGACTCACTTTATTGACATTGTTGCGAGGAGGGTAGCCGGCCGCAGAGTGGCCCGCTGCACCACAGAGGTAAGGTAGGTGGGTGGTCTCGTCTCCCCTTGCAACTTGTCCCACACACGTCAGAAAATAAAATTAAAATACAAAAAAGAGGCTAGAGCAGAGCAGAGACCCTGCGAGATGGGGTGGTCTCTACCAGTCTCGATTCGCCAGGTTTGTCGCAGTGTCGCTGCTCGCTAGCACGCCGCAGGGTTTAGTACAGCATGTAGCGGCACTAGGGAGCGACCCAGTTCGTCCCGCGCCAGTGCCGCCTGCAGGAAGCACGGCCGAGAGATCTGGAACTCCTCTTGCGAGCTGCGCGGCTGTGGTAGTTTTCTGTAGTAAGCCCCGGCTTTGCTGGAAGTGCCGATAGCCTGTGCTTTCTGGGTTTCCGGGGCTCTGCGACGGGATGTCTTCGATTGCTTGGAGTTTCCTTAACGAGTTAGATGAAGGACAAGGTCCACACCGCCTCAGCGACCGGCTTCTCCGTTGCTCTCTCTCGCCGGTCTCCTCTCTCTATCTCTATCTCTGTCGGGCTCTCTAAGCTGTCCGGATCCTTGTTTATGCCGCACCGGGGGTGCCGAATGGAACCGCCTAGGCGCGATTCGTGTGTGGGAGACAGAGGACTCAAAAGGTCCGCTCACCCAGGGTAGAGCATGTACTCCTAGCTTGGAATCATTTGGCGCCCCCGCGGCGGATGAAGGTTGGGTTCCGGGAGTCGAACGGACACGGCGGAGGTAGGTTCAGGTTCCCAAGTTCGCGGCGTTGGAGGGGTAAGAGCGGGCCAAGAGCCTGGCATGTGAGGGTGTGGCGTAGCGAGGGAATCCCTGGAACCCCGCGCTAGCCATTATGGGAGCCTGGGAGGGCCCGTGTGGGTACAGTACTAACGTTATCGAGTCCCCATCGCCAATGTTGCACATACACTACCTCCGTACACAACCGACATATACTACATACATAGCTGACCTACCTGCTTGATTTATGCAAATGCCAGGCAGGTACGGTACAGAATGCAGGCCAAACCACCTCATACACAACACACGCAAGCTCTCAACAATTGAAATCCAATGATAAACGAGCAAGTACCCAAAGACGGGACACGACTTTTGTTTTCCGCGGCACACGCTGAATGTCCGAGATTTTTGGTTGCAGTATGCGGCCACCATCGCGGTGTCCTCCCCTTCTCCCACCAAATGCTCGCCATTGAAGCCGACGTCGCCTCGAAACAAGAAAAACAAGAGACGCTGGTCACTTTGAAACGGGCCCGTCATCCGTCTATCCTACCTAGCCAGTGCTGCACCAGGGCCCGCAGCACACGCTTCCATGTCTGGCTCGCCCGTTCAATCTGCTACTCTGCTGCTTCTGGCATCGGGCGAACGGGTCTTCTATCTCGTGGCAGCGAGCCATGTCCCCTGATCTTGAGCCGCCCCGTCTGTTGTCGAGGCCGCAGCTCATGAACTTCCTATGCAGCCTGTACTGTATGTCCACCTCATCTGGCGGCACGTCATTTGCGGCCCAGAATGGTAGCTGAAATGCCTCCTCCTGAACATGGTTCTGATACCACATAACAGCGCACACATTGCCATTCTGACCCCAGTAACGGGCGCAAGGGATGTGGGCGGGCGTGGGCCCGAGGGGAAGGAAAAGACGAAAAGAAACGACCTGGAATCAATCTCCCGCGGTGCTTGTTAGTTTAAATTGCACCCGCGCGACTGCATCGCTCCGCCCAACCACCCGAAGACACGGCATTCCCAGAAGACTGGCCTGTCCCAATCGGTGCCGATGTTCTGATCCGAGCTTCAGCTTGAGGCTGGCTTGGACAATACCATGCTTATGAATCTACACTATGACTACCGTATATTTGACCGGTAGTACAGTAGTGTAGGTCCCAACGAGCTGGTGCCCCTGTCCTCCCCCTTTCCACGCCTCGTCCCCTCGCGTATCAGTGGACGCAATTAACGTTACTCACCGGGTTCCAGCCCCTAGGATTCTTTCCCGAAGAGGCTTCTCCAGCCCAAAGCTCACCGCCCAGAGCCATGAGGCGACAGGGGGTTGAGCGCCGGACTGGTGGGGCTCTAATATCACTTCCCGATCGCTCTGGGACGGGTACTGTTGCCCCTGCGAGGAAACAGGTATGGGAAACAGGTATGGAGGACCGATTTCCTTGCCGTACTGCATGCTGTTGAGACATCTCGTGGAACATGAATGACGTCTTCGGGATTCGGATGAGAACCGCCATCATGGGTTGACTCTTAAACCGCTGCCCACTCGCTAGTGACGCGGCCCAGTGCAGTTATGTTCGCAGCCCTCAGTCCGTCCCAGAACGCTTGTCCGGGACGCCCCGCGAGTGCCAACCGCAAACCCGAGAAGATGCCTAGAAGCTGCGTCTCGGCAGTACGGATAAGTGGGAGCACCGCCTTCTGTGTGAGACATGACCAGCACGCTACCGTGCTAGGTTTAACCCCACACTCCTGCAGGGCTGATCTGCCCAGAGTACACTTCCGCCGGGGACTGAGAGAGCCCGTGTGTTTTCGAATGGGGACGCACAACGACGCATTTCACTTCGTCCGGATCCGTCGCCACCACTACCCCATTGGCAAAGCGTCAAACCTGTCAAAGCTGTCAAACCTCGTCTCCCTCACGGCAGATACCGCACTCTGGTAGTCTGTTTGATGATGGCCGTCGGCGTCCATCGCTGCTATACCCGTTGCCGACCTGGTTATGCAGTCTGCTAGCCGATTTAGTGTACCGTCGAGCCTAGCGAGGTGTCCTTGGGTCCTCTAATCTCGCCTTCCCTGATTCGTGTGTTTCCCGGGCTGTCCAATCTGCGTTGTCCATCATCTTCCGGTATCACCGCAGCAGCTACAGGCCTCTTGACCTTAGGGCCAAGCTGCCTGAGTTTCGTCCAAAGGCACCACAAGGCCTCGGCACTCACCGATTCTTCGCCGGACAATTAGCCCTTTAGGTGCTTGGGGCCGCTTTGCTGCTTGGGACCCAAAGTCCAGGGCTTATTCGTTCTGAATCTCGCCCCGTGCTCTGCGGTCACAAGAAGTCGGTCAAGAATGGTTCGACCAGCTTCCCCAACCACCTTGCTTCTGAGGTCATATAGTGTCACCACCAATGACCCCCATAGACAGAACTGCCTGGCCTGAGAAGTGATTGGTTCCACAGTCCCAGATCAAACAAACAGACATCAGAAACTGTGTACAAGCCGATCTTCGGGCCGGCTTGCCTCTTTCTCGTGCGCCAGGGGAGTAAAACCCTTGCAATCAGCCCGCTGCTGTGTACCCTCACCCCACAGAAAGCCGCCGGTACCAGCATTGACAGTCGTAGATTGATCGGAGACAGCATACTACCTCCCCTCCTATAAAGGTCACAACCTCTTCGGCACGCGTGAGGTTGGGGAGAGTCTCTCCATCGCCGAAACAGACAGCTTCTTCACCCTATGTTACATTTATCCCTCGATCTTGTCACCGTCCTCTACCTATCACCCATATGCCGCGAACAGTGTGAATCGATGAAGTGCTTGAATTAGCTGGCCTCCATCTGCACGTGCAGGTCCGGGCCTGGCCTGGGTCTGTGGGGGGAATGGGGCATGAGGAGGAAGTCCTAGCAAAGGCTCTGGTCTGGATACCGAGGATATGCGAGCCAACCATTCTGCGAATGTCGACGGCTGGTGATCATTCACCGGTGCTAGACGACCCCCTCGCTCCGCTCCTGGCCATACTCGGAATGTTTTCCCGAGCGTCACAGCTGCTTGGCCACGTTTGGTGCTTCGGTCTCTCTTTCACACTCTTGCCGGATCTTACATGGCCACTGGGCCTGCATCGACATACTGAAGCTTATCCAATCGCGTCAGCAAACATGACGGACAGCAGGGGTGCTGTAGGACTGGGAGTACCTACAATTGCTTGGCTTGTACATACTGTACATGCAGTATACAGGCTTTCTGGCGTTGATTGCCCTCGGGAAGGTTGTAGCACGTCCCGCAGTTGACTTCGCCTTCGCTAGCAGAGGCGATTGTCGGTGTGATTGGGTGCTTCAGCCGAGTGCCATACCATGGGGACTCGGGCAACACACCGAAAATACTACATTAAGGGATTTGATGGCGCACACCAACAGGCGGAGACGTCGGGGTTGTGTATCTTGAGCCCGGCCTCGCCCCCTTTACCGGTGAGATCCTCCCATGCTTTGCTTCTGTGCTCGTGCGGCGCTGGTCCAACTCCCCACAGCCCCTCAGCCGGCCCATCACCGCTCTCTCCGGGTGCAGGCTTGAAGCGCCAATAAAAACAGCAGTGAGCAGGTATGCCTCTATCTTCAAGTGGTACAAGTGTTGTCATTTAGCAGTGTCTGAGTCAGAACACAGTCATGCGGTTGGCTCAGAGCTCCTCTGGGTAATAGCACCGCATGGGGAATTATCACGTCCCACACAGATCGAGCTTGGTCTTGACACAGAATAATGAATTTTCAGAGATTCGTCTTTCATTAAAGCGTGCAGTCGTAGCCCATCCTCGTTACAAACCCGACAATATGGTTCTGACGTTTGTCCAAAGAGGCTGGGGGCCTATGCCTTCCCGTGAATGATCACCATTCATCACAAGATGACAAACAGAAACCCGCCTCACCAACAGATTTTCTCTTTCCCTGGTGACGTTGGTTTAAAGTGGACAACAGCAGACATCAAGTACCCCCACGATAATATGGAGTAGGAAAGGAAATCAAGACAAAAATGAAGAAACCCAACACACAAGGGTCCATCAACGCTCGCCCTTATACCCCGATCATTCAATTTTTTCCTTCCTTCTTTGGCACCCACCAAGAAACAGATGCCAAATATCGTCGACCGCTCTTGATGTCAAAATGACTCCCTAATCAGGTGAGGGTCCGGACATTCGGATTACAGCGGCAGTAAAAGGCAAAGGGATTCTTGCCCATACGTTTGGGGGTACAGTGATGAGGCCACAAGGGAGAACGGGAAAGAGAAAGGAAAGAATGAAGCCAAATCAGCAGCAAACCAATACACCCCCTCGGAGGCGTATAGGTCCTAGATCATCTTGCTTCTTCCCTTTCCCCTTACCCGGACCCCATTCCAGACAGCCGAGAGTGAGACAACCCACAGTCGCAGCCGAGCCCCATCTTTTCCCCCATTGATTACCAACAGACAAAAGTGGGTTGTCAGCGGGTAGTGTACACGTGGTGTAGTGTACCAAGTGAGTGGAGCCGGTGCCGTCTGTCGGTGAAATACTGGGAGGAGAAAGGGGGGGGGTGAGGTATTGATCTGCGGTCCGGAGTCAAGAAAGCCAAGCGTCATTGGATCGCACGTCTGCCAGCATATCGCCGCCCTCGACAGCAAAGTCAAGCTTGGGCATCTCAATCCTCGGAGGAGGCGCCGGGTCTTGCTTTTTCTTGTTGTTGCCACCGTTACCACCCCCGCCACCTGCACCACCAGCTGGAGCCCTCTTGGCGGGTGACACGCTCCTGCTCCTGGTGTCTGGGGGCGGGCCGTACCGCACGTCGCGGACGTCCCACCCGTCCTCGGCGGCGGCGGCGACCCAGGTGCGCAGGCCGTCGTGGACGGCGCCGTAGAATTTCTCCTTGCACAGGCGGAGGCTGCCGCCGAGGCAGCGCTCCCAGCCCGAAATGCGAAGTTCGGCGCGCAGCGCGTTGCGCTCCCGCGACGTGGGGCCCGTGCAGGCCAGAATGGCGTTCATCAGGTCCAGGTGGCTCGCCAGGTAGTTTGTGGCGTCCCACTCGACCCCGCCGACGTAGGGGGCCGCGGGTACTGGGGGCCGCTTCTGCGGGAAGTGGCGCGCCATGTAGGCGTACTGCTGGTGCTGCTGCTGCTGGCAGTCCGGGTCCTGCGTCGTTGCCACGCTGCTGCCACGGTTGGCGCCCGGGCGGGAGGCGTCATCCCCTCCAGACGCCCCTGTGGCTGACATGGATGTAGTAGTAGTACTAGTGGCCTCCGCGCCTGTCTTGTCATCACAAGTCGTTGGTGACTTGTCAGTGGCAGAGGGCAGGGCGATGACATTGAGGTGATGCAGAAAGATCCAAAACACTTCCTTGGTGACGTTGACCACCTCCTTACACCACACCCGGTAGGGCCGCTCCCGACGCATCTCGAGGACAAAGTCGAGGGGTCGCTCCTCCTCCTTGGGCTCGGGGTCACGCAAGTAGCCGAGGACAGCCCTTGCGCGCGAGACGCGCTCTTGGGGTGTGGCGGCCTCGATGTACGTAAGGAGGATGGATGTGATGATGGTGCGGGTAGTGAACTCGCTGGGACCCTTCTTCTCCGGATCGAAGATCATGTGCAGCAGGGCCGGGAAGAGCGTGCTGTGGATGGAGTGGAGATACTGCAGGGCCATGGCCGTGGTGCAGAGCGCCTTGAGACACAAGAGATTCTCATGCAGCAGGGCGTCCTCGTGCTCCTCTCTGCATGGGTTGTTAGTTCATTCTCGGTCACATTCGGGCAGGTAATGTAGCAAGAGAGCAGGCAAGGGGATAGAAGCGCCACGAGTCTCCACCGCTGTAGCTGCAATAGCACCAGCACAGCAGCCGAGCAGGGGCTCGTTTTCGGCAGCAGAACCAATAGGTAAAACCAACAGAGCATTACGTACCTCCACTCTACAGCCATGATACGGTGTAGCAGCTCCACGATCTCCTTCATCCCGCCCGACCGGATAAACTCTTCAGTCCAGGCCACGGTCTCGTTGCGTAGCAGAAGCCGTAGCTTGTGCAGCTTGCCCACCTCGACCAGCTCGGGTTGTTGCACCTTTCTGAGATAGGCTACGAAGTCTCCGGGCAGCTGCTGGCCTTTGACTTTGGCCAAGAGGTTGCTTCCATACCCGGAGAATGGCCCGGGTGAGGGCGGCTCGCTCACCAGACTTTCGCTCGACTTTGTCCTGAAGTGCCGACCCAAGTTGCTGTCCCCCTTTCGTTTCTTGATTGGCGACTGGGCGTCTCCTTTGCTGCCGCCTTTGACGATGGTCAGGCTCAGCCCCCGGCCGTGCTTCTTTTCCTTCTTGGCGCGTCCGCTGCTGTCTCCCCGGTCCGCCATTGAGTCCGCTGCCGTTTCACTCGTTCCCGGCGGAGGGGCGGAACCACTGTTCGAGCCCGGGCGCTCGAGCTGGGCTTGTGTCTCGGCCCAGTCTTGCCGAATAAACTCCATCTTGATGGTGTCGCTCAAGTTCCGCATCTTGTACCGCTGATTCTCTGGGATGTTGCGGCGGTCCAACAAGGCTTCGAGATGCTTGTCGATATCCTTGGGGTCGATCGTAGGTACCTCAGGCCCTCCGGCCGCAGCCGACAATTTTGGCCTGGATCTAGCCGGGGGCCCGGAGGCCGGCGAGTCGCTTCCCTTACCCCACGTTTGCCGCTTTGCGCCGCTGTCGCCGCCCGACTCGGCCGACCGCGTAGAGCCATCTTCACGATTACTTGTGTAGGCCTGGAAGGATTTTGGGCGTGGCTTTCTCCAAGATGACAGCACACCAAACCGTTCCGAGCTGTTCCTAACGGGCGGTTCGAGCGGGAATTCCACCTGTGGCGAGGGAGGCCCGAAGGCATTGCTCGCGAACTGGGCGTAAATAGGTGTCGCTGGGGCCGTTCCGATGACGTGGTCGCTGCCCAAGGAGCTATGTGGCGTCCTGTTCTCCTTGTCTTTGTCTTTGGCGGTGCGCTTCAGCCCGTCGTCGTCCGTTAACAACTGTTTCAGGTTCTTCACGGACTTGGGGCGTAGCAACGCTGCGAGATTGGTTGCCGACTTGGACTTCTTTGGCTTCGATGACGAGGTGTCCTCATCCTTGGACTTGCGTGGCTTGCTTGAATCTCTTGTAAAGGGCCTCAGCGAGATGGTGGCAAAACCACCGGTCTTCGCCGGTGATGGTGCCACTTCGGTGCTACGACCGCGACCTAGCCATCTCTCCGGGGACCGCTCGGGCGACCTGTCAGGCTGGTTCTGCGGCAGTTCCCCAAGGGGTCGCGGGTTACGTTGCCGTTCCATGGCTGCCGCTGCTGAAGTGTCGAAGCCCACGTAGAACACGTCGTTGCTGTTGACTGCAAGGTTGCGCTCTGAGGCGTGGAAGCCCGGTGTCAATCCTATAGGCGTACAGAGATCTGAGGGAGGGAGTGCCAATCCGTCCGAGTTGTTCCGTTTGTGCCCGCCGCCGATGAGTGACCGCAGGACTGATGACTTGGACCGTTGGTGATGCTGGCGGTGCGATGCCGCATCTGCTGCCACTCCTGGCGTTCTGTTTAGTTCCGCCATGGTGGTCGTGGTTATGGCCGAATTGTACACAACGGAAGGGAGATGGTCTAGATATTCGTAGATGCCTTGGAATTGCCGTGGGAACGCCGGTTGGGATGCCAATGGAAAACGCCAAATGCCAGAAGCCAGCAACTACCGAGAACACCCGAAAACAAAATGCCTGGCGTCGCTCTCAGAATGCTGTGGTTGCCGTATCATGCCATTGCCATTGAGAAAGAAAAAGAAAGGCCTGGGTCAGTCACCTCAGGTTTGCGAAGCTGAAAATCCCAATGGCATACACCAGAGATTATTCCCGGGACCAAGTTGGTCGTTTTTGATGGTGCGGGAGATGGCAGCGAGGTCCTAATGAGCACTCGTAATTAACGTCAGTTAGATGCGATGTTCCCCAGGTCCGTCCGGTTGCTAGTCGATTCCATTGGCAGGACCGTCAAAGTGGCGCGCCAATGACATGGTTGTTTACTGGGGGTGCCGTTGCCACGGCGATGTTTTCCCCGGAGCTTCTATCGATAAGGTCGCCCCGCGATTACCCCGCGAACCCCCGATGTCAGGATAAGAAATGCTTGCAACGGTTAACGTTAGTGCGTAGCAAAGTTAACTCGACAAAGCGACAAAAGCAACCATCAGAATAATCTTAAAACGTTGTACTCAAAATGGACATTGTCTCATCTACACTACCTAGACATGTGCTGTAGTTATCACCAACTCAGCAACCCTCTTCCTCTATCAAACCCGCCCCGCAGCTGCCTCTCCGGTTTGACCACCTTACCCTGCAAAACAGTGAACTTGACAATACCCTCACAGTCCTCCGGTTTGACCCTCGCAAGCCAAATACACTGTCCAGCGCCCACATCTTGCTCCTCCTCTTCCGCCTCCGCTGCCTCTTCCTTTCCCTCTTCCTGCCCTCTCTCTTTGCTACCCCTCTTACCGACCGGTCCAGACCTGATATCCAGCCCCTTTCCGTCCCTCAGCAGCTCCGCCCTGCGGACCTGATCGACGCCGAACGCGTCCGGCCGCCTATAGACCATGACGTTGGCGCTGTACTTGTGGCCCCCGACGTGGCTGATGAAGTAGATGCCCACGCCGCCGGGCCGCTCGTCGTCCAGGTCGCGGTACAGGCCGAGCGGCTGCAGGTGGCGCTGGAACTCGCGGCGCAGCAAGGGTGCGCTCTGCCCGCAGCGTGCGTCGCGCGTCCGTTGGCTGCACAGCAGGATCAGCGCCCGGTGCGGGCACGGCCGCGTCGTCAGGTCCTTAATCGCCGCGGGGGTGCCCTCGGGCAGCGGCGCCGCCAGGGACGGCGGGATCGCAGGCGTCTCTGCGGCAAGCGGGGTCGTGGTTGTTGGTGCACGCGCGACGATGGAGTCCAGCAGGGTTGGGACGGTGGCGGGCGTGACGTTGTCGATCAGCAGGAAGCCCGGGAGCAGGAGCACAGTGGTCGGTTCCGAGTAGGATGGGGGTGAGTGAGGCGTGGGCATGTTGGATGCAGAGAGCATCAGGCGCTGTGTGAAGGTATAAGCATTGCATTTGTTAGCCAAGGTACTGCAAATCGGGCTATAAGGTTCCTCCTTCTGAGAAGGGAAGACCCGACGGCAATAAGGTAAGGCAAGAATTAGTACCCCGTTGCTAGGCTGCTTAGCGTGCGCAATCGCCTGCATTACGCTGCCCTTCTCGTCGGCGACGTCGCGCACCCAGTCCGTCTTGCCCGTCGCGACCAGCACGTGTGTGCTCCACCCCTTGACGAAGCCGTACAGGTCATCGTCTTCATCGATCTTGAAGTTTTTGGGATAATGGACCACGCAGTTGTCGCAGTCTCGGTCGCAATCGTCGCCGTCGACAGCCTTGTCCACGACCGGGAACAGGTCCTGTATCGAAGCCTTGCTGCCCGAGTTGCCAATAGTAAGCGCCTTGGCGCCGTTAATGAGTGCCTTAAAAGCGCTCGTCATTTTCCGGATTAGAGCACCGATGTTGCTCTGGTCCTGCTGTAGGTGACACCCGCTGTTTCCTGTTTAGCGTTGGACGACCGCTACCTGAGGACTGCTGGCCGAGCCGGCCGGCGGTGTCGAGGGATCCGGGCAATTATTTTATAAGATGCCGAAGGATACTCTCCGGTCGGCGATTCGGAGCTAACGGAGAAGTGGGGACGGATCGGTGCAGAGTGTAACCTCAACCCACCATTCCAAGCAATGCCGAGTCTGTCGACAGTTGGCCAGCCCCTGAAAATCCCAGGATATTTTAGGACGACACGCGCAATCAAGTTTGGGAAGGCTCATTCAGTTCATGTCTGCTGCTCCTTAGGACTCGTCAAACTCGGAATTGCAGCATTGTAAAGCCACAGAAGTCAAGCGTGATCAGTTCCACTATAAATTACCCCCGGAGCTAACACCGAGCTGGGCCCTGCCGACGAATCCGTTCAATGTGTTCATATCAGTCAATGTCCGAAGAAGGATCAGTCGGAAGACGTCACTTGCACGGCCATTGCGTAATGCCCTCAGGCAACGGCTGCCAGTTACCGCGATTATCAAAAAATCAGATAATGAGCAGCCCGATATGGATAAGGTAGTACTGTTTTGTCCCGGGCTGCCTTGATGCAAGACGTACGTACCCGACATACACGTCTAGGGACGCGTGAGGCTCTGATTGTGTATCAGTTCCGCTGGCAGGATCGAAGGACTCACCTCTCCTCTGCGTATTGAGTACAGTACCGCTGTTAGTGCAGCCAAATTTTTCGGTGTGAAAATTCTCCTCTCAACTACCCCTCTTAACAATCCTGGCAACGCTGTACTTCTGCATGTGCACACCTGGATGTATCAGACGGTATGCTCGCACGGCGAATCGGCCTACCTACCTAAGTTACCTAGCGCAAGGCCGTTCATATGCCGTCCGGGACAAGTGACGGTCTGCCGACTATCGACCCCGAGGCCACTGGTTAATAGCTTTTTTTCGAAACATGAAACACCTCAACCATTGTCTGCCAAAACACAACGCATTGATTGACCGCGAAAGCACACCATGACTATATCTGTCATCCATACATCGCTGGCTTGAGGTACAAGTACACAACCAAAGAACCCCCCACTCCTTCCCTCCCCCCCCCTCAACAACTGCGTCGCATCACTTCTCCTTCCTCGCCTCCTCATAGTCCCTCAGACTCCCCGCGCTCTCTTCCAAGCTATCCACACTGCCCTCCTCATCGTCGCTACTCTCATCCTCCAACCCTGCCTCCTTCGCCACCCTCTTTCTTCGCCTGATCTCCCCCCTCTCCTTCATAGCCTGCCTGATCCTCCTGTTCGCCTCATCAAATCCCTCCTTGCTATCCAGCGAGGTGAAGCCAGTAACCGGGAACCCGCCCATCACCGGCCCGCCCCCGGCGCTGCTGCTCCGGCTGCGGCTCCGGCTAGGCGGGCGGGTAGCGAAGAGCTGTATCTTTCCGATATTACTAAACGACTCGTTGCGGGGGATGGCACGGCTCGACCGCGTCGTGCTGCGCCGTGTGAGCGGCGCCTGAGGCGGGCTCTCGGCACCCTCCGCGGCGGGCGACGACGTTCCGCTGGAGACGTGGTAAGGCATCGATGGCCGGGTAGGGGCGCGGGAGGCGGCAGCGGCGGCAGCAGTCTCCACCGCAGACGCCGCCGCGGCAGCCCGGCCGGAATCGCCTACGAGTCGGGTGTGCTCGAAATCCGGAAACATTTCCGGTCCGAGCGTGTTGATCACCCTGGTGACCTGCTCGCTGAGCTCAGCACGACGCTCACGGAGCTGGTTGAGGCTGTAGCTCGACGTCGGAAAGATGCAGAGCGCGAGCGGCCGGAGCGACTTGAGTATGTCCATGCCAACTTCTCCGAAGCGAAGCGCCGCAAAGGTAATGGTCGGGAAGAAGATGAAGCCAGCCACAAACACGGCCCATATCGGCACCCATTCAGGCACACGCCCCCCGAGACGGTCCTGCCAAACCAGTAGGGCAGTGATGGCAGTGTAGAAAAAGTAGAGAACCGGTGCAAAGAACATTGCAACCATGATTTTCCACGTAGCCATCACATCCTTCCCCTGAATTTTCACCGAGGACCCGGCAAGTGCCGCCTTCGCCTTCTTTTTACTGATGATTTTTGTGGCGATGAACACGGGGGAGAAAAGGATAAGGCCGGGAAGCACGCCAGCTGAGAGAGCCAGCAGCTTGGCCAGCCGGTAGAAAAGGGTAAAGACAACTTTGGGCCACGACATTTTGCCGTACTGGACCTGATGATCGCGAATGTTCAGGTAGCGAAGCTGCCTGTTGTAGTCGTTGACTGACTTCTTCAGCTGGACAATGCGCTCGTCGTTCTTATACCTTTCATAGCCCAGAGCGAGTCGACGGTTCAGCTCGACAATCACAGGAAGAGGCAGCTTTTTCCCCGTGGGGTTGTACAGCCGCCTGGCTGCTTGGATCACCATGAGCGTATCATAATCTGGCGTCGAGACCGTCACAGCGCTGAGCGCTTGGTGCACCATATCCAACACTTGACCAACCGCCTCTCTTCTCTCGTTGTTCTTGTACATCTCAACGAGCCTCTTGGGAACCTCGAGGGGTTGGCCAAACTCAATGACGGCCCTCGACCGGAACTTGTGGGCGTGGAAATAGTTCATTCCAACTGGCACGATCTTCAGGCCGCAATCGGGAGCCTCGGTAAGCGTTCCGAGGGCCATAATCGCTACGCCTGCCTTGAGCGGGAGTAGCTCGGTTCGATCGTGGCTACCTCCTTCTGGGAAAATACCGACGCATCCACCAGACTTCAAACGGTCAAACACAGCCCGGTATACTTCGGACTGGTCAATGCGGGGCGCTAGCTTGTACGTAGTTCCTTCATACCCGTCCTTTGGCCCGTTGATATCCATGAGCCCCAGATTCCCCTGGTCGTCAATGTCATCCCGGCCCGTGAGCTGCGTCATGGCAAGCTTTCCCCTGAGAGGACGCTTGATGCGGATCTCGTTGGGACCAAGGATCTTGGCAATGTCGACACTCGACCCTGTCTGCCCCTTGGCAGACGGAAGAAAGAGCATTCCACCAACTTCGGCTTGCTTCTCAAAGTCTGTGCCGATTCCGCGGATAAGAGTCGGGTCATTGAGAGGATCAGGAAGGTAGATGGTGCCCTGGCCAGGTTTCGCATAGTCCTGTGCCCGGCCGACAGGAACGGACCCGACCTGGCGGGACGCAAACCCGATAAAACCGTGGACCGACTTCTGGGCTATGAGGAGCGAAACACGGCGCTGCGCCTCGTTCCGTAGTGTCCGCTGGAGAATAAGGGCGTCGACAAACTATGATCCAGACACCATCAGCGCGCCGCACCCCATAGTGTTGCCTCAGAACTAGGTCCATTACCTACCTGGTTTGCGTGTGGAGCTGCGACGAAGAGCACGGGACCAGTACGGGGAACCTTCCAGGAACCTCGGGGATGCACCTCGCGGAAGAAGAGATCAACCAGGACGGATGTGGTCCACAAAAAAGTGTCATATTTCCAGTTGCTCATAGGATAGAGTTCCTTGGTCGCGCTCGGAGATGATGTGCTCTGCGACTGCGGGGCAGGCCGCTGAGGCTCGGAATCGGCCATCTTGACGGTGGAAAAGGGGGGTCACGATAAAGGGCGAGGCAGCGACAAGAGGCAGAGAGGTAGCCTCGCCGTTAGCACTGGGGTCGGCAGTCCAAATTCGACTAAATATCTCGACTGCGGAGAGGATTAAGCGGAACACATCGAGGGTCCAATGCACTTGTGAGCTAAACCGGTTCAACCTTATATAGCGACCTCGGCTCGTGCAGGTACCCGTGAGTCGCAAGGCGTGGTCGCCCGAACTTCCGCCGTGAATCGGCTTGGGAGCCTGTTTATGGCCGAAGAGGGGTAACTGGTCTCGGTTCGCGTTGGGTGTTTTCAGCCCAGATTCCAGCGCGCGGGCAAGACTGCTTAAACAGACGGATCTGATCTCTCGGTCTGAGCGCCGATGCAGCAAGGTGACAAAGTCTTTGATCGTCAGGGTATCCCGAGTTGAGGCGCTGATGGGGACCAATTCGAGGCGTGGGGTTTGGGTATCAAGAGATTTCGGGCGTTTATTAACGTGGACTCAATGAAGAGCGATGGACATACAAGACGGTAAAAAATTAGATGGAGATAATGAATGAAAAGGAAGGCAGCGTTGTGGAATGTGGGAGAAGACCGTTGGCACTTTTTTCTTCCCTACACGTGTAGATGCACGCAGAAGTGCGGCATATGTGTGTTAGAATCTCGGCCCCTTGCCGACCCAAGGAGCATGAGGCGTGTGGGTCCCATCGATGTCATCCCACAGCAGTGTCTCAAGCCGCTAAGCCGGGTCGGCTCAGGGCCTTTGGCTTAGCAGGTTTCTGGCCCACACGCGCCTCCGCCATTGCATCCAGAATTGAGCCCATTGGCTCGTTTCAGTGCAGGCAAAGTTAGGCTGACCGTCTGGATTGGCCATCGTGAGAAACGCCGGCTGGAACCGTCGTCCTGCAGCAAGGCAGAATTGTATTCTGCACCAAGTAGAGACGAGCGAAGCAGAAGGACAGATATGCGAGAAAGAATGCAGCAATTCTCGATAGATTTTGTTATGTGTCCTATCCTGGAATTTGTGATAAGATATCCGAACCTGTAACTTTATCACTGATCAACCATGAAGCGGTCAAGCTCCTGGGAGCTTGGGGCAGTGTTGTGGATCCATTCACATGCCAGAAGCTAAGGGATATTCATGAAGTACTAATACGGAGTCTCACAATAAGATGCCGATGGAAAAGTCTTGAAAATATCAGCATTCTCCAGCCCAACAGATTAATCCATTACTCAAGTGACAAACTTCGCAACAACAGTGGTAGACTCCAGACCGATTTCATACCACAGGCCATGGAGGGATTTCAGGCTAGGGTTCGAGGACCAGGGCTATCTATGGCTACGGTTATGGTAACGATCGCGACGCGGAGTCGTTCGCCCCCCAAAACGGGAATATTCCTCGACCCGATGCTGGCTCGAACTGCATGTGTGATCCCTATCCATCCCCCTTACCATCAGCTGATGCATGCTTATCTCGCATGAGCATGGCTCTGCTTCATTCTACAAGCTAGGTAAGAAACAATGCCTTGTATGCACTGTACAATACATTTTGGGGCTCGGTTTTTTGATGCCATCTAATTTTGCCCCTGAGATGGTGAGGTCAAATATATTTCCCTTGAAGTAAAGGGGTAATAGGCAAACACACGTCCATATCGCTGATAACCTCATACAATGCAGACGGGAATTGAACATCGTCAGTTCCACTGCTTGAGTACGTGGCCCAAGAGAATGCGGTCACGAACAATGTCTGACTAAGCCGCTACTTATCCGTACGGTACGGCAACTTGACCCTACGGCCATCTCCTGCGTTCATCCCCCTTACTTCTTCGCCTTCCCTTTCCCTTTCCTCTTGGAACTCCCTTCTGGGACACCAACTAACCCTTCCTCCAGCTCCCCAGGCTCAATCATTCCTTCCTTCTCCATCTCCTTCAATTTCTCCTGCCCACTGATAAACATGGTCAGATCGCGGTTCATCTCCTTGAGCTCCTCATTTTCGGCCCTGAGCTCATCAATTGTCTTTTTCACGCTCTCCGCTTCCCCATTGAGGTGGTCAATCCGCTTCATCAGCCCAGCGCTCACCTCCTTCTCCTCCTGTAAGGCCTTCCCCAAATTCCTCGCCAGTTCCCCAGACTTGATCGCGCGACTCTTTTGCCTCTCCAGCTCCCGCTCCAGAGAAGGAACAGTTCGCTCCTTGAGGACGCGGTGCTCTTCCCGAAGTGCAGTCAGCTGCTTGAGCGCTTCGCTGGCCTGTGCGGAGGCCGACTCCGCCGCCGCCGTAGCCTTGGCAGCTTTATCCGCCGCCTTGTTGACCATCTCTTCGAAATAGATCCGCTGGCTCTCGAGCTGGCTCGTCAACAGGTGCGTGTACTCCATGCCGATGCGATCGAGTTTGGCACGGGGTACCACGTCTTCTTGGCCCGCACCATCCCTCCCTCCTCCGGCTTGGCGGTCGTTGTTGTTGTTACGCGGTAGCTCGACAACCTTCCCGTCGCCCTTGTCACGGATCAGCCGGTGCACCCACATGTCCCCCGCATAGTCCCACACGTGCTGCGTCTCGAGCTCGAGACTGAAGCTGTGCGCCGTCTGCTTCCAGTGCTCCTTGGCGTGTCCGCCGTTGTACCGCCCACATCCAACATTACCGCAGATGAGGCAGATCCATAGGTCGTCGGTGCAATTGCAATTGTTGCAGATATTGGATACGCCAGAACCGAACGGTCGCGAGTACGGATTCTCCGGGTCGTAGCTGTCCGCGCTGGGTTTGGGGTTCGTAGCCCGGCAAACGGGGCAGCCTGAGCCTTTCCACGTCTGGAGGCATGTGCAGTGGAATACATGTTGGCATAGTATAGTCATCAGGCCGGTAGTGTCGTCCATGCGCTCAAGGCAGACAGCGCAGGTTGGAAGTTCAATGAGGTTTGGGGTAGGCGGTGGAAATGGTTTGAGCGAGCTGACGACGGGAGAGGTTGGAGAGAACCGCTCATCGCTGGCCTCCGAGGGTTTCCTTATGCTGCCCCCTTGGTTCGGTGTCTCGACCGTAATCGACTTTATGAATGTAACGTGGCAGATTTCGGTCTGTTTGAACCATAGTTAGCACCTCTAGCCCCTCCTAATCGCAGGATCGGAAAACGTACCTCGACGCTATCGAACGGTTTCCCGTCGAACTCCTTCCGCCACTCCCTAGCTCTCTTGCGATCCCGAAACTTCATAAGCACCATGTACCGGCTCATCCTGCTCGTCATGACCATCCGGTAATGACTAACATCGCCGCGCCATTTCTCCCCAACGAAACCCAGGAAGTCGATGGGCGACATATAGCTGGGAACCGCCGGGATGCAGAGAATCGTGCCCTCCTCATCAGCCGAGCCCACACCGTTCCCGTTTCCGTCGTCGCCATCCTGCGGATCAGGCAGACCGCGCAACGCATCCGACTCATCGCCCTCCCTGTAGAGATGTACAATCCCCCAACCGGCCTCGGTATTCTTCGTCTCCAACGGCACGTATCTCGCCTTGGTAGCCAGGCCTACACCGCCGAGATTGGGACCCAGCGATGCCGCCGGCGTAGCCGCAGTCTCAGCCTGCACCGTTGACCCGGCCATCTTGCTCATGGTAACCCCACTCTGCGAAATCGTCCCGTTTCCGTCCTGAACAAGGTCGAAGCTCTCAATCCTGACCCTCCCAAACCGCCAGTCCCTAACAGCCGTAGCCGGGCCTATCCCGTCCGAGACCTTGGGCGGCGGCGACAGCGACAACGACGCCCCCTCGCGGAACCGCCTTTCGCTTAGCCGCACTATATTCCGTCCGCGACGTCCTCCTCCTCCTCCTCCTGTTGCTCCACCGTCGTCAACCTCGTCGTGTGCCCTGCCCCTCTGCGCGCCGCAGTCGATGATCTTTGTCGCCGAACCCGCAAAGGCAGCCGCCTGTCTCGCCGTGACGTCGGCGTAGTCGTGACGCCCGTCGGTGGCGTCCCGTCCCCTTGGCTTGCTCGTCGTCGTCGCCGCCGCCGCCTGTCGTCCGTTGTTGTTATTGCTGCCGCTGCTAGTGCGGGGATGAGAGGGTAGGTCGTCAAAGATGCTGGACCCGGGGGCGGGCACCCAGATCTCGTCAGCTGAGCCAACGGTGTAGTCGTTACTGTTGGTGCTCTTTGCCGTCGGATCGGGCGTCGCGTAGAGCTCAAACTTTAGATGGTAGTAGTAGGACGGCATAGCCGTAGTGCTGCATATGGGTTTGGCTGTCTGGACCGACCGGACGCTGTGCCCAGCTAGCTAAACGTACGAACGCAAGATGAGACGATGGAATATCAAGGTGGCAAACAATTTATGGAGGGGCCACGGAGGGAAATGCAGTTCTGCCTCACAAGCTCACAGCCCCTCTCAATGAAATTCATGGTGGGCCAACTGAACGCCTGGCACTTGCGGTTTGTTGCGGGCATTCACAGCACATCACACTAGGAATGAGGTTGAAGCAATTTTTTGTGAGTTTGTGGCCTTGCGCAAGGTGCTGCTCGCTTGTCGTCCTCAGGCGTTTCCGAAAATGGTTGCTTGATTCAGAGAACACCTCAACATGCAAGATTCGCTTCATAGAATCGTCATGCAACATTGCAAAATCAATCACACAATAGCCAGAGCGTCACAAGTTTGGCATCAAATCTCGGAGAGCCCATCCAGCACTTGTTCATTACGTGCCTTTCCCTATGCTATGGACCGAAAAGCCATGCAGTCGCCTCTGGCTGACCGCCCCAAAACCGCTAACAAACGCCAAATTCCTGTGTCCCATTCCCAGTTTACAAACTGCCGACCCATTTACTGGCCACCACGGAGACGCAGCACCAAGTGGAGGGTGCTCTCCTTCTGGATATTGTAGTCGGATAAAGTCCGACCATCCTCCAACTGCTTGCCGGCAAAGATCAACCGCTGCTGATCAGGCGGGATACCCTCTTTGTCCTGAATCTTGGACTTGACGTTGTCGATCGTGTCCGAAGATTCTACTTCGAGCGTGATTGTCTTGCCCGTAAGTGTCTTGACGAAGATCTGCATACCGCCACGGAGCCGGAGAACCAAGTGCAGGGTGCTCTCCTTTTGAATGTTGTAGTCAGACAAAGTCCGACCATCTTCCAATTGCTTGCCAGCGAAGATGAGACGCTGTTGGTCGGGTGGAATACCCTCCTTGTCCTGGATCTTCGACTTCACGTTGTCGATGGTGTCTGAAGACTCCACCTCCAACGTAATCGTCTTGCCAGTCAGGGTCTTGACGAAAATCTGCATACCGCCACGCAGACGGAGGACCAGGTGCAAGGTGGACTCCTTCTGAATGTTGTAGTCGGAGAGGGTGCGGCCGTCCTCGAGTTGCTTGCCGGCGAAGATGAGACGTTGCTGGTCCGGGGGGATGCCCTCCTTGTCCTGAATCTTCGACTTTACATTGTCGATAGTATCCGAGGACTCCACCTCGAGGGTGATGGTCTTGCCGGTGAGGGTCTTGACGAAAATCTGCATGCCGCCGCGGAGGCGAAGGACAAGGTGGAGAGTGGACTCCTTCTGGATGTTGTAATCAGAAAGAGTACGGCCATCCTCAAGCTGCTTGCCGGCGAAAATTAGGCGCTGCTGGTCGGGCGGAATGCCCTCCTTGTCCTGAATCTTCGACTTGACATTATCGATGGTATCCGACGACTCCACCTCAAGGGTGATAGTCTTTCCGGTCACTGAATCCACAGTTAGCATCTGTATGATGGCAGGAGATTACGAACGGCGCAAAGAACTGTGGTGACTGCGACCGGCGACCACCCGGGAAACTTACAAGTCTTGACGAAGATCTGCATCGTGGAAGTGCTTGTCGATAGTTTGTGCTGAGAGATGGGTTCGAATTTTATCGGGTTTCAAAAGATGCCTTTTTATGGCGAGGATAACAAGTCGAAGGTTGTTGATAGAAGGGAAAGTTGTGGAGGAGTGAAAGAAGGCGGGTGGAAGTATTAAATAGGTTGGCAAGCAGGTTGGGAGGGGTCAGGCTACCGCCGGAGCGGGGTGGCTGTGTGATGCGTCAGGAAGGCGCAAAGCCGCCAACTGGCCAGTGCAGCGGTAGGGAAGGACAAGGAACCCACCAGAACGGGCCAGTCAGGCGGGCCGTTGCAGTGGGGCAAAGCGAAGGCAAGTGGCCAGCCTTGTTAGCCCACTTCTTGCCACGGTCACTGCTGAATCAGCTGGCGAAAAGGTTATCCCAGCGTTCAATCTCCAAAACCGGCAAGAATAATAGAATAATATTGTACCGCGAGTTAGACCGGCTACCGGCTGCTGTCCCTGCCTTTAACCTCGTTCACAATGCAGCTAGGTGTTTGATCGCTTCAACATTGACAGACTCGCCTGATCCTTGCCAGGAGCGGTCTCAGCTCCCGGCTCTCCCCGCACTTATCTGATAAGCCGGCCTTGTGACGTGGTCGGTCAAGCTAGACATGCAACATCAGCCCAGCTACCTACCCAAATTCCAAGCTTTTCATCAGAATTTGCTCAATACCTGGCCCGGATCAGGTTGAGGACGCCTCCAGGGTCCAGATTATAGCCGCTGGATTCAAGTGAACTCCGTGCCTACCAGCTAAGGTAGCTCCCAACGGGCCGGTCGGTGTCCCGGGGCCAGCCAGATACAGGTCGTGGCCGAGCTGGCGCCGAATAGTATCTGTACTGTGCGCTGCTCATAGGGTTAAACTTGCTACGTACGAATGTAAAATGGATAGCGAGCAAGCAGTACATAATACCATCGACTGTCGATGCAATTGGACATCTTAAGACTGCGTAACTGGGTACTCCCCGTCATAGCCGAGAACCTGGAATCCAGACCTTCAAAGCGCCAGGCAGTACTCCATAGCCGCAACTTACCTAGTGGATTTCAGCTCAGGTGAGGACAGGTCCAATCGCTTTTTCAATCGCA
>NW_027041837.1:105613-218786 GCF_033297395.1 Canariomyces notabilis | reverse complement strand
AGGAAATTTCCCATCCCTAGATACCAAAGGCGAGCAAGGTAAAGTTCCCTATATTATTCTATAGAAGGGGATACGGATATACTACTACCTGATAGTATGTCGTGCAACCTGTATCTCGACCACCGTATCAACTCGTGGTCAATTGCCTTGCGGTTACTGGCGATTCACAATACCCCTGTCAATCACTCACCACCCGGGCACCCTCCAGGAATCTCCATTCTCGGAATCTCCATCCTTCTCCCGGCCGTTGAGTCCTGCCCCAAGCTGTCCCGGCACCTTCATGGATAAATCCCGTCCCTCCGTGCGAGCGACACGCTGCCGCACACCCACTCCCTATCCCGTCAATTCCATTAATGGAAACCGAGGGTAGATTATATATCACAGACTCTCGCTGAGGCCCAGCAGCCAGGCGGCTACGGATACATTATGCACAGATCATTGAGTGCAGCTTAATAATCGCTCCGCTTTGCGGTTAAGGAAGAGGGTGTGGTCGGATGTGATTCCACCAGTCACCATTATGGAAGCTTGAGCACAGTTTCCGTTCCTCAGTTCTGTAATCAACCCTTTTTTTCGAGGCATGGCTCAGGTCAGTTTTCGGATGGCTTGTTCCTGTGGGAGTGCAAAGTATGTAGAGCTTATCGGAGCCGCCGAAGACGCAATAGCTAAGGTAGGCGTACTGACCATAGGTTAGGTGTGTACTGTATGCATACACAAAGGTATCGCGGCGTCTCAACCACTCCGTGGTAAGGGAAAAGGACTGACAACAATGGAAGCTTTTTCGGCGCCAGTCATTAAGAGTGTGACGCTGCGATAACATATGTGCTGATTGTCCAATAATTACTTCGAGTACCAATCCAATTACTACATTTCAACTCGCATGTATTTGAATCCCACTGCTTTCCTCCCAAATCCCTCACATCTGATACTAGCAAACATAGTCGTGTCTTTGAAGGTCTGCAGGGCAGGCCTATCAACAAACGCCAATCCCATGCACAGGTTTTCTATATGCTCTGTTCGTTTGTTTCTTCGTGCCAACTGCGAATAAATCGTCAAGAGCATTTTCGTCATTTCTCCCCATGCGACTCATGATTTTGATCACGGCTCCACGAGCTGAAGCGTGGGTGGGGGTGCCGATTCCGTCATACAGATCGTCGGGTGTTGCTTTTTGATGAACCTGAGAAATCGTAAACAAAAATAATAATATGTGGTCATAAGTCAATGTCTTCCCGTCATGATGGACGTCAGTCATTTCCGTAGCGGCATGGCGATGGCCAGCCCTGAGTGAGAGTAGAGAAGAGGAAAGATAGCGAGTGCTTGTGATAGAACAACAAAACAACACAATTGCAAGAACGCAACGCCGTCGCTCAGCAGCAGGCCGGGAGCAAAGAACATATGGAAAAGAAGAAGAAAAACGACAAGAAAATAAGCCCATAGCCATTGGGGCGTAATGGAATTGTACGATCAACGGCCTCAGCGCCGGAATGCGGCACGATGCTGCAGTGGAGATGCAGTCCCTAGTTAGCCCGGATGACCAGCTTGGACAACAGCTTGTTTGATAGAGAATCAAAGTCATATCGGTCAAACTTCGTATCCGCACGCGTCTTCAAGTAGGCCTCTGCAGTCATGGGTTACTACATGTCCGACAGAAACGGAGGTAACAATACTAACCATGCTTGATGACATGTTGCCGTACTTCGGTCATGGCCTCGCACACCGCTGGGTTGTTGTTCAGAAGCTGGCCGTGTCTCCGGGTATCCCACTCGGTGAAAGAGGGCAGCTTCTGTGAAATGGCATGGAATAGACCAACAATGACACCCACAGGCACCGTTTCCATATCGTTGCAGAATTTCTCGACAGCGACCGGGTCGGGAACGCGGTAGTGGCAGTCGAACTGAATCTCCTCCCAAACAGCAAGGAGTATGGAGGCAAGCATGAAGATGGTGGGCCAGTTCTTCAGTCGCTCTCCGCTGTAGACACTCGAGTAGAGAGCCGAGAGCTCCTCCAGAATGTCTTTTTGGAGCTCACGCCACATATCCGCCATGGCGCACTTGATCTGGAAGTTGATCATGACAGGGGCGATAACCTTGCCGTAGTACTTGGAATCCTCGTCGTCAATCTGGCCTTCCATCGGCTCCTCTGTTGGTGGCTGCTCGACCATGGTGATGTGCAGCGTGAGATTGTAGGCCACAACCAGCTTCAGGGCCTTACGGATGACCGGTAGCCTCTCCTTGGTGTAGAACCGGTATGCTGTCTTGAAGATCTCGGTGATGAAGGGCGTTCCTTCAAAGTGGTCGTCGATAAATCTTTCGAACCCCTCGTCGATGTGCTTGTCGAGATACTCGGACAACGCTTCCATCGAGATGCCCTCTTGGCCGACGTCAAGGCGCTCGGTCCGGATTTCAAAATCAATAGGGTCCTGGTCCTGCAATGTCGACTCGACCCAGTCGACCTGGAAACAGCTATCATCCGCCACGAAGACTTCTCGGACCATAACAGGCAGGCAGAAACCGTAGCCGTGTGTGATCCACATCAACGTCTCCTTCTGTGCGAATCCCTTCACGTTGAACACGGACTTGCCGAGATCAAGGTGTCGCTCGTAGTCAGCCTTCCAGTCCTTCATGAAATAGCCAATGTCCTTGATGTCAATCCGAGTGCAAGGAACCTGCCAGAGACGAGCATGAGAAGGCTGGCAGCCGGCACAAGGCTCACCCTTGTCGCAGGTCTTCTTGAGGAACTTGCAGCGGAGACAGGCCCGCAGCTTTCGGATCTCACTGGCTTGCTTTCGTTGTTCAGGAAGCAAAGGGCCTCTGCGCCTGCCCACCTTCTTTTCGCCGTTGCCGTCCTTCTTCCCTGACGAGGTCCTCCTGATGACGGGTTTTGTGGCCTTGGCGATGGGGCTTTTGCGCGTACCCGAGTTCCGTCTTGCTGGGGGAGAAGCTGATCCAGAACCGCTGGAGCCGCTTGCGGCGACGGGCCTGTTCGTGGTCGACACAGTGGTTATGGGCACGGGAGCGACCGCAGAAGACGGGCTGACGAGGTCCGAGGAAGCCGGATGATGGTGCTCCCCGGGCAAGCAGTTGCGATGATTGCTGGAGTGATCCACAAATGTGTCGGAATCTGGTGAGAAAGGAGAGTAAGGGAAATTGACCTCCTCATAGCTGCCAAATTCCAGAGAGTTGCTGTCAGAAGTCGAGTCAGAATTACTCCTCAAGTGGAGCGTTTGGCTGGGGTTGAAGATGGCCGCGTTTTGCGAGTGCTGCGACCGCTGAAATGTGTCGCAATTGGGATACACATCTACGCTTGTCCAACCATTGTCACTGCTCGAGCCCAGAGACAACACCTCCAAATAGGTGCCGGTAGGGGAATGACTCCCGAGACTCCTGACGCGGGGCAACCCATCGGGATGGAAATTGATGGTAGTATCAAAGTCCTGCCAGTTCGCCATGCCTGTCCCCCACGGCATAACCCGCGAAGCTCCATCAACCGGAGACATTGCGTTGAAGGTCTGCTCCAGCTGCAGGCCACCCCCCAATGAGGCCTGGGTGGTTGCCGGAAGGTAATCAAGCGGAGCAGGCTGGAAATTGGAGGTGAACGGGTTGAAGGCCATCAAGGCTGAGTCCTGGATGAACTGAGAAAGTTCAGCAGCCGACTGTTGGTGGGCCTGCAAGGGAAGGGACCAGTCCGGAATAATGCCCGAGGGGTTCGAATGAGTAGCGGGCTGGTATGGCGAGTGTTGTTGTTGCTGGAGAGGGCTCGACATGGTGCTTTGGTGGCCCGGAGAGTGGGCGCTCTGGTCATCCGGAGAAGAGGCAGTCGCGCTGGCAGAGTTGGGCGAGTGAATCGATACCGGCGCACTTCCGGTGCCCGTCAGGTCAAGCGGCAGCCAGGTCGTCCCGGGGCTCAAACTCAGGCGGCTCGCCTGCGACATGGTGGCCAGGGCGGTTGAGGTGAGATCCTGGGACGGGGCGGCGGACGTCACGGCTGGATACGAGTAGCGGTCGCGGTGATCGTATACCAAGTGCTCCAACAGTGCGGCTTCCCCTCCAGAGGCGTTGAAGTCGTAGGTCATCTTGCCAAAACCAGGAAGGGGAGATCAAGAGGGAAAGGGATTGGAGGATAGTCGGGAGTATTGAGGCGCCAGCCAGGATCGATGGGAGGGGGGCGCCGACACCGCTCTTTTCTTAGACGTCGAGTCGGTCAAGACTCAGGAGTGGTTCCCTGGCTTCCCCTGACAGGCGTCAAGCGCTCTGTCTTGTTTGGACGGACTCGCGTCGAGGATGGGAAAAGGGAGGAAGTTGCCGAGAGGACGAACCCAGCGCCTTCGTTCTGCGGCTGTCTTGGTTGGAAAAGAGGCTGGAAGGGCAGTCTGGGGATCTGGGGAAAGGGTGCGGAAGGGAACCCTTTCGGGCATGCGTCAGGGAGCGTGAGAAAACGCTGCTGCTTGTGGTCGAGGGCGGACCTGGGAGAGGAGATCGTTAGTTGGACGGGGCGAGGTGGAGGCGTGGAGCGCACCTTTTCCCCCGCCCCAGCTGCCGCTTCTCACGCAACTCGCTCCTGTCGGTTGAAGAAGCGGTGAGAGTGCATCTAAACCCTGTTCCGCGCCCATCGCTGATTGGGTTCTTGGCCAACGGGAAGGGCAAGCAGTGGAGGGCTGCATGGTGCTCCAGCAGCCAATCAGGGGCCGCTAAATCTGGCCCTAGTGGATGGACGGCAGCTGCTAGGGATCGTCATCCAGCCCCGCCGCACTGTGCGTTAAAACCTCCCGATCCCGCCTGGTTTTCCAGCCTCTCTTGTCAGTGACACTACACGTGTAGTTACTTAACGGTAGTCAATGGACGTTAACATTATGCATTGCATTGCATCGCGAAGCCAATTGACATGGAGGCTGAGCCTGCCGCCGAAAGCAAAGCGTTGTGCAAAGAGCCAGCCAGCCAGCCACTGCACTGGCCGTCTTTGAGTGAGTGGAGAGCGAGTAGCCTCTGCCCCAAGTCCGTGGCCTAGATCTATAACCAATTCCCAGGTTTGGCTAGTTCCTTTAAGTAAGATCCTCCACTTGGGGGACGAAGTCAGGTGAAAACATCGAAAACTTGAAGACTAATAGCTGACATAAACTAGTGTAGGTTTGAGATGGGGCAGCTTCAGAATTTGGCCTGTTAGCGTCAGGCCATCTAATGCTGCAGTGGATGTTGTGCAGATCTGGGGCTGAAGATCAAGGTATTCATTCCTGGAAGCGAGGAAGCAGGCAAGATCGCATCGCAAGACGAGCGAAGGTGAGAGTCTGAACTGAGGGGATTCACTCTCTTTTTGGTGGCAAAATGCAGCAGAGCCCTTGCCGTGGACACCGTCTTGTGCGACGCCTCGGCTTCTGCCGAATCAACACTGAGAAGGGCGAATCGGGCGGTTGAACTGTCCCTGCCGTTGTGCTGTGATATGAGTTTCGGACATGCAGGTTTCCGCTTCGCCCACGTCGGGTTGGAGAGGTTGTGGCTGAAGCTCAGAGAAGCATCAAAATCTGTGAGCTTGAGCGCCTTTCTTAGCCATCTTAATGAATTTGGAAACAAGGCACTCTAGGAAACTCCCAAAACTTGACTTCAGCGGCTTCAGACAGAGCCCTCTAGACTCTGTTGTGCCAGTACAACTTTTAAACGGGAACCATATGCCAAGCAAACCCCATTCGGCGAAGTGCCGGCAATGTTAAGGGGTGTCCGCAATTGCATGCTGGAAAGCGGGAGGTTATCGTAGTACAGAAGTACTACCTTATCTAATTATGCATTCCGTATGGAGTACATACGTTTATGTGTTTGGGTTGCTTGTGCTGCATCACGACGGCGCAACAGTTCCCTTCCCGGGAGTTGCATTCAACCGAGCTCATCGGCTCTCTGAGAGATACGAAAGCAAGTTCCCATCACCGTGCAGATAGAGCTTGATCTGCACTATGCCGGACACATTCTGCTCGCTTATCAGATCTCTAGATTCTAGGCTGTGTCCCTTGAGTCGTCCCTGGTCCCTGAACCCACAGGATGAGGGGGTCAACCTGCAATCTACCGCTGGCTAGCAACATTAGTTACATAACTACCTTATACTTCGCACATCGTGTTGAGAACTGATCAGAGAAATGCAACGGAGGTGTTCACAGGTCTCAGTCATCAGCAGGATCAAATACTTAGGCAAAGCTTCCTGGGAGAGACGCCATGTCCTGAAGATTTCAAGGGTTCCGAACCTTGAGTTCCGTCGAAGCGGAGAAGCAGGAACCATCGCAAAAGCCCACCGTACGCCAAAGAGAGCAAGCGCTCAACAAGCAAGCCCTTACTTATTTATTAGACGGGAGGCGAGGATCTACATAGGCAGTGGTGATTTGTTGTACGGAGTACGTGCATTGTAGCAACCATGCTCCTTTCCTTGGACCATCTCAACGGGCTAGACCGGCCAGCGCGCAGAGACAGGATTGAAAACTTGGAGGCTTGAATCCATCCCGGGGCACGGAGTAGTAAGCGATTGCCGATAGGATTAGGGTCTGCCCACAAAGCCCACAAACACCGTTTGCGAACCAGACAGGACACAGGTCTCACCTCCTTTAAAACGGAAATCCCTCGCCGCTTGGGTAGTCTAGGCTAGCAGCTGCCGAGTAGTTGCGTTTGGATCGGAGCGGTTGAGAGAATGCCTCCGATATCATCTGCTGGTGTCGTACCTTGCCGAGGTTGGCGGCCGGTCTGCTTCGATAGTGACAGCGGGGGACCCAATATAGTTCAAGGTGAGAATGCAAGGAAAGATATCAGACACCATGTCTGCATCACTACGAGATCCCTTCTGCCCCCATACTGTTATAATCTGTTGCACCTTCCAGTCTGCAAGCTGCCCGTCTCTCCGTACCCCACAAGACGCTCTCTAAGGCAATCCGTAAGGGTCTCACGAAATCCACGACGATTCTGGGGAGGGAGCGCAATGGAGAAGAGGCTCTGCGGAGCCCCGAGCCACACAAGTCTCTGGCGTCCAAGCAGCGCGACTCGGCCAAACAGTACGACGTATCCGGCTCAAAGGGGGCCGAAGAGTCCACCGGCCGAGCCGGCCCGATAAAGTGCGTACATAGGTCCGTGGTGGATGGAGAAGAATGACGGGGTATGGAAATCCGGCGTGGCGTTGTCCGTTGACAAAGGCCGGCGTGCATCGAAGCCGTAGCGGCTTCAGCCTGTCTGCCTGTCTGCGTATACGGAGGTTGGGGCCAAAAGTCATCACCCGGTTCTGTTGGCCAAGACTGCCAACTTGAAGATGTTTATACAGTAAAGCTCGCACAGTCCAAGCCAGCCACGTACCACTAGCCACTGTAGGAATAGTGCATGGCTCCCGTTTCGCAGGGCTTCATGTACGGTAGCCAATCAGCGGAATTAGCGAGCAGCCGCTAAACCCAACGAAAATACAGTGCGGTCGCATGCTTTCAAGCTATTCACACGTTGGCGGCCCTCGTGCTACAGTCAAACCTGCAAATACCATATATCCCTGGGAAATCCACCTACCGCTACTGCCTCGCCTAAGCCAGGCAACGTATCTTATCGCATATTCTACCCACTTCAACCCATCTTTCAAACCTTCTTCCAGTTGGCATCCTGACTGTAAGGTTTGAATCTACTGCAAACCCACTGCAAGCCGGTCGCCCAGGATTGGTCGGTTGACCTAGGTACGCGCAGTAGCGGTGGGTGGATTTCCCAGGAATATACGGTAACGATTCGAGAAATAACGATATCCTCCAAATAGCGTTAGACTATCGCGTGCCCATCGTAAAATGTATAGGAAACCGATATTCGCTGGCTAATACGGTATAACGATTGATTTTTGCTTAGTAATACACACAAATGGGCTTACTAATACTGAAATATGTTATTTTCAGCACTGCTAGGCGACCTGGGACCCCCATTCCCCCCAAAATTTGGGTACATTTTCCACCCCTATTCCTACGGGCCAAAGCTTCAGTTAGTTAGACCTGGTTGGATCAGTATTTCCAGCCATCCTCAACGCCAGGGAAGCAGTGAAATCAAGCAATTTAGCTGTATCTGAACTTCAGTGAGCGAATGAGAGCCCCTAACCTTCCATTATAGGTAATAGTGGGTCATCCTGGGTTTAACGATAACCTGGGAATAACGGTCAGATTCGCTATGACAGACTCAATCGTTATTTGCAGGTTTGACTGTAATAGAACCGGGTGATGACTTTTGGCCCCAACCTCCGTATACCGTGACGTGATCAGCCCAAAAAGCGTTCAAAAATGGGAAAGTACCGTACAAGTACAGTCCAGCCCTATCAGGCTCCTTCCCTTGAACATAACAACAGGTTGCAAAAAGGGAGAAAAGGGGGATCACAAAAGAATTAGCAAATTCATTATTCATCAGGTGAGTAAAAGGACCCGCTTTTGCTTTTGTGCATTTCATTTCTTGGCATCTGGCCGCCATGCGACTCCAGCTTCCTGTAGCCCAATAGGGATCGCGTTCAAAGCTGCAAACATCAAAGCTTCCGTTTAGGGCATTAGAGAACAATGTTAAGAGAGCAAGGAATTCCAAGTATTGTTCCTTTACCTGTGCCATCCCGCCTAGTGGCTCGCGTTATTAATGCCGATTAGAACAAAGACGCCTAGGCACCAAAAGCGCGTGGCCTTCAGGTGGAAGAGGATGTCGAATCCGCAACTGGTTCCATCATCAGCATCGGCGCAATCCGACCTGGACAGCGAAACTGTTGACGAGGAGATAGTCATCCAACGGAAGAACACACTTCTCATGATTCCAGATATTTTCACACAGCTCCCGCCCGTCAGGGACTCCCTGGCTACCCAGACATCGCAGCTCCAGGACGACACCGTCGGCAAATGCCTGCCCCTCTTGAGTGGGGAGGATGAGCTTGCCGAGTACAACGAACACGGACTTCCGCGGCTCGACAGGGCACGCCATGTCAAGTTCCTGCACAAAAATCTGGCAAAGTTGCCTGGCCGCTTTGTGGCCGCCGACTCGAGCAGGCCATGGTTCCTCTACTGGTGTCTTGCCGCACTGACTATGTTGGGTGAGGATGTGTCGTCCTACCAGGAGGCGGTCATCGAAACTGCGCGCTCTATGCAGAACGACACCGGAGGTTTCGGCGGGGGCAACGGTCAGCTCTCGCACATGGCTACCACATATGCCGTTGTGTTGGCGCTGGCCTTGGTAGGCGGGGAGAAAGCCTTTGAGGTGATCGACCGTCGGGCAATGTGGAGGTGGCTATCCAGTTTGAAGCAGCCGGACGGCGGATTCCAAGTTTGCCTGGGCGGCGAGGAAGACATTAGGTAGGTTGAGTACCAGCGGCGACGAGCGTGCTTCTTAGATAGAAGGCTAGTTTGAGCTGACTATCCGTGGAAAGGGGTGCATATTGCGCATCTGTGATTATCAGTCTGCTACAGCTCCCGCTGAATTTAGCTCCCGAGTCCCCAGCATGGACCGAGGACGGCAGTTCAGACCTCCTCACGGGAGTGGCAGAGTATGTTCGACGATGTAAGCGGGACAAATCAATACACGGAATTATTAGGTCGCCGCTAACCGAGTAGGCCAAACTTTTGAGGGCGGAATCTCCGGCCAGCCAAACGCCGAGGCCCATGGGGCGTACGCATTCTGCGCTCTTGGCTGCCTGGCCCTGCTGGACCATCCTGGCCGCATATTCCAGAGGTGCGCAGCATCGGGACATGTCGTGGCAGGAGATACTGTACACTGACAAGATGCACAGATATCTGGACATCCCACGACTCGTAGCCTGGCTGTCGTCACGGCAATACGCACCGGAAGGCGGATTCTCCGGACGCACCAACAAGCTGGTTGACGGTTGCTACAGCCACTGGGTTGGCGGATGCTTTCCCCTGATCCAAGCATGCCTTAACAACATCGCCAGTGGCAACGACGGGACCGAGGCCGCATACAACGCGGCCGGCACGGGCGCCAGCTGCACGCTTCCCCCAGCTCCAGAAACCCTATTCAGCCGGGAAGGCTTGATGCGGTATATTCTTTGTTGTTGCCAGGATCAATCCGAAAGGGGCGGTCTACGCGATAAACCGGGCAAGTAAGTCGTCTCTCCCACAACCTTCCTTTCTCGCACGCCCTCGCCAACCCCTCCCTGCTTCCATTCATCGCCATCCACAAGTTCTGTGTGTTTCGCTCATGTAGCTCATTGGATCCCGCCCACTCAACCAGAATGGCGGATGCATACCACTCATGCTACGTCCTTGCCGGCCTGAGCTCAGCCCAGCATGACTGGGATCTTGAGGAGCCTACAGCGGCAGAGGAGATTTCGGCAACAGCAGACCCAGTGTGGGCCGTGCTACCGCATCTCGAGCAGATCTTTGACCGCAGGGACCTCGTCCGACCGATTCACCCGGTCTATGCCATACCCCAGCAAAACGCGCGAGCCATCAAGGACTACTTTAGGGCCAAGCAAGGTTTCTAAAGGGGGCTGTTGAATGATTGGATTCAGCCAGCCCGACAGATATGCAAAGAAGCAAACTGATGATGGATTGAAGTGGATCTACATCAACAGAACCTTCTCAGAAGCCCAAAGGCTGCAGTGAGCATGACGTATTGTAGGTTGGACGATCGTCACACGGATGGGCACGTGGGGAGATGCTCACTGAATGAAGGATGGGTGTCCTTTTTGCGAATATAGTACACTTCATCATACACATAGGTCTAACATGCAGGGCGAGCGGCTAGCAGGTTAAGCTGGCCTGAATGGGCGACCCAGGTGCATCTCAGTATCTCCAACGTCTGTCTACAGTACACGCATCTCGGCCCCCCTCTCATCGGATGATTCCATCAGTTCCACTTCCTACTCGCTGAATCACATATGCCTGGGGGGCAAAAGCTGGGAGGGAGGCAAGGAAATCAAACCAAGCGGTGGCTGACTGCATATACCGGGTACCCGCTCGCCACATGATATGCTTGTCATCTTAGTGTCCGTCCGAGGATGCGAGGGCAGCGAAGGCGGGTGAGTGGGTAGGGGGAGAATGGGAGAAAGAGGGAGGCGGGATCGTGGATATGGCGCCCCCAACGGACTGGCGTGCCTGGTCCCATCTTGCCTTTCATGCACGACGAAGGCGTACGGAGTACAGCTGGACGGATGCCTCGCCAAGCATACACGTCTTCGTTCGACTTGCTGCTCTATCTCCCATTTTCTTCCCGCTCATGGCCGGCGGAAAACCCGCCAATCCGGTCCCAATTAGACGGCCGGACTGTTATGACGCGCCCGCCGCCATAGTCGCGATTATCCGGACGGGGTCATGCTTCCCTGTTAGTTATACAGCATAGGCGCCTTCCTCTGGCGTGGGGGATCATTGCTTCTTAACGGCGCCTAGCTCGGAAGCTGATTCGGTTGGAAGCTGGCCGCAGAGAGAAGATATCGAGCACCTTTTGAGCTGCCCACAGTCGCCTTATCTTGTTCGAGGGAATGGTTCGCGAGCTACCTGAGCTTTGATGTCCGCGTATATGGCACAAACAACACGCCCTTCGCTAATGTTGCGGCTTCTTGCTCTTCTCGATTGTCCTCTTTCGTTTCATCCATCGGACCCAGGTGCTTCCGGAGCGCTCCGAAAGTGTAAACATGGCCGCGGTAATGGGCCTGATGATGGGCCTAGGGGCGGTATCCGGATGACGGCAATCAGTGAGTGGTGCCGAGGGCATCGAAATGAGAAGGTTGCATCACAGAGGCCTTTTACGTGCATCTGGGCGGTACAATTGCTGTTGTGTAATTCTTTTATGGATTACGTGAGGGAACTTGGAAACAGGACCAAGTTATGTATGCACTTACAGAGCATTGTACATATGCACATGCTTTCAATGAGGAGGGATTATCGAACAGAGGAACTGAAGGTGCGGCGACGCGTGCGGTCCTAGCCGCCAAACCCGCGGTTACATGTATGTATGTATGTACTTGCTCCCTGACCTCCTCGGTTGTGTCCTATAAATTATCCAGTCGCAGAGTCAACTGAAGGATCTGGCGGTTGAGCCTACCGTACTTCGTCGCTATAGGTACTGTACTTTGTGGGAGATGTGTAACTTTGTCAACGGTTACACGGTGCTCCAGAAGACAAAAAAGGGAGGCCAGCAGAGTGACGTTGCGTTGAGGGGTTGGGTTCGCCCCTCAAACATTTTTTCCCCTTTCTCCCTTCGACACGGCCCGTGTAACCCTGCTGCGGGGCAAATGGGACCCCTCCTGCTCTTTAGCTTATGGAGAAAAAGTCCCAAATCCGTCGATCCCGAGCCCGGCCGTTGAAATTTCGGAGCGGGCACCGGAGCCGAAGAAGTGCCGTACTCTCTCAACCGGAACCATTGTGGTCTGACGTGAGTATCGCTGGGGTAGTTCGCTCTGTATTCCGTGCAATATTCCCATCATGTAAGCAATGCCTGTGTGTTATTTGATGCTGTCATATCGATGATGCAAGAACCGAGAGGCTGCGAATTAAACGGCCGTTGTGAACTAGCTTGGTGCGAGGTCTCCTCGTGGCCCCGTGTTAGTGGCTCTGAAGTTGTTTGTAGTGTAGGTGCTTCGGTTGAGCCACCACACATCGCCGACGGTTGGCCTTCTGCACTCGTGGAAGTGCAAAGTATCCGTGGGATTGGATGGCTCCCTGGACCCAGAACTCTCCTGTTTGTGACTTTGCTGTACGAAATACTAAGTGACCCTCCGTTCCCAACCACTCGGGGCGCACACACTCGCCGCTGCATTACCCGCCCTCGACATGGAAGGTTTTCGAATTCCCAAATTCGGCCTTTGTGCTGCGGAACTTTGGCTTGTTCTTGCCTGTTGCTCAAGCGAGATGTTATCTTGACTCTTGCTCCTGCTGCTGGCCCCCCCAGCTGTTCTTTCTCTTCTTGGCTAGCCCTTCCATGGGGTTGTTTTAGCCCGCCAAATCCCGTGACGCCCACAATTGTCTTTTTTCGTGGAATTCGAATGCCAATTCCCAAAGTCGGTCATGGCCACCGTCTGGACAAATGGCCTCACCAGAAGCATCCCACAAGAGATCTCAATCACCAGCCTAGCCTTACCCCTCCGCCCTCATTCTCTTTATTAGCCTTCTAGGGTCCGAGGCCGATTGCGGGTCATGTTGTGGCTCTCTTACATGTACTTTGTACATACATGCAAGCATTCGCCAGAGTCTATTCGCCATGCATTCCCCTCTCCACGCCACCGACCCATACTTGGGTTCTTGTTTAATATCAAGCAGCAGTGCCAACTCATCATTGCATGAGCGTTAAGGTCGGCTTGTGTCTAACAGTAGCTGCCTTGCGCTCCTATCCTCCATTCAGAGATGCCGCTCGAGGTAAGGGTCTGATGCAGGGCATGCAAGGGTTTGCCGGCCCCAGCCACAGCACTGTTCATGCACCTCATCGCTCTCCTCACCGACCTTCGCGTGCCTCAGGCCAGCCAGCCATTCTCCACGTCTGGCAACTCGCCGTTCGGGTCTTCCATGTTCACCACCGCTCAGGGCGAGTGGGAGATCGGGGGGTCAAGAGTCGCCATCGAGACGAATCACAGCCGCTGGCCTCTCCAATGGGCTCGTGATCCCGACCAAGCGCCAGTTGTTCTTTTTGTCAAGTGTCATCCTCCTGTCCCGAGAGAATCAATTGCTCGCCCCTGATTCGCTCAACCCAAGAGTCGCATACCAAGACTAAAAAAGGTTTCCAGAACCACTTCTCGGTTGTCGGCGGTGACAGGAACACGATAGTGACAGACGAATCGCCCTTGATCCCCGCGGGGCATGGCCCACAAATGCGTCTCCGAACTTCCCATGTTTGCAGCAATGATTTGGAGACCTGCGTCTTCGCTACCTCGCTAGCTTTTTGGGGCAACCGACTTTGTCCTGCTCCCGCCTGGCTCAAATGCAACCTACGTACTCGGGCGGCGTTGCTCTAGTGCTCGCCATCCGTTACTTACATGCTTGTTATTGTCAACCCACGGCGACACTTGGCTGCGGAATCATGTACTCCCCGGGCAATGCCGTTGTGGATGCCACGGTTCCTCTTTGTACCAAGCGGTACAAAACTACATCTGGTCGATATGCTGCAGCTGCATTAGTGGCCGCCAGATGAATCTCGGAGGAGTGTTGTCCCCCGTCTCTCTCCCCAGCCTGTCGTCTACTTCCAGGTTCTTGTTTTGCGAACCAGGCAATCCCTTCCTCTCCTTCTCGAGACTACCAGAAAACGGGTTCTGACCGGGCCAAGCTTGTCAGCACAACAACAAAGGCTGCCGGGTCATTATGTATTCAATTTTCTCTCAGTCTCCTTTCCCCCTCTCGGTTTTCCTAAAGCTCGTAAGCACATTGGCTTCACCTAGCCCATTTTTGCCACCTCATTACGCCCAGGGCTGCATATTCTACAGCCTTTTTACCCACGTAATGCCCCTCGCAGTCCCAAACAGAGGACGGATTGCGAGGGGGGTTGTGGACAGCAAGAAGCGTTCTTCCGGGCTGCGGGAGGACCAGGCGCGGCAGGTACATACACCACGAACAAGTACAGCACCGTGGTGCTGGGGCCCTTGTCCTTCCCTGACCGGACTTATCAAAGGAGAGCTCTCTTCCAAGACGATGCATCCCTCATGGGTTGGTGTGGAGTTGGCCCGGCCCCAGCAGTCGTATCAATGGCAACGACACGCGCCAACACATCAAGCATCAAGATGGGTCACACTTTGAGCCGCATCTCTCAGTCGACTTGCATCTGATGAACCCTTCTTTCGTCTCCGTCTTGCTTGCCGTCATTCCCTGTTGCATCCGTCTGTATCTGGACATTCGCCATCACTTGCCCCGCATCCACGCTCCCCATCACTGCAATAAAGCACACATGTCTCGCTGGTGCTGGCCCAGGAACCTCCCTTCCCTGCGTCCGAGCCTTGGATACGTAGCACATCATCAGCCTTGACTTCTACAACCGCCTCACTCGCACCTCCATCCCGTCCGTGGGACAAGCACTTTCGCCCCGGGCGTTGCCCCTTACTTTTTTGCCTTGTGTGCTTTCTATACCCCATTGCCCACTTGGTTGGGCTCGATTGCATCGCATCGTACGGAGTCCCGGATCTCGACCCGCGGCTTGTTCTGTTTCTGGCGTCCAACGGTTTTTCTATTTTGTTTTGTTTGCCTCGGCCCGCCAGGCTTGCCCCTTTCAGATCCGTTTCCCGGTCCTACAAGTCACAGCGCACCCATTGGAAGCAATTGGCACAATGGGCGGCTTCTACATTCAGTATCTAGAGAGTAAGTCCTCAATTGACTTATATTTGGGGGTTATATCGCTTGTCCCTGGCGTCTTCGCCGGCTTTGATCACACGTCATCCCTATTATGGTGGGGCGCCGCTGAGAAGGATGCCATCCGTACACCTCATCGGTGCCTGACCCCCGCACCACATATCCAAGACAGAGAGCTAGCTCCTGCTGCTCCTGCTTTCGATGTTGGAACCCCTGACCACCACAACCCTAAGCCCTGTTACTTGTTGATCTTGTTTCTCCCTCCTCTGTCCGTTCCATGCACGTTGTAGGGCTGAGGAGCGTTTATGTCGGGCTGCCATGCAGATTTGCTTCGCGCCGTCCAAGTCTTGCAACCCCCCTTCACCATCAACCCCCTGAGTCTTGTGCAGCGCAGGGATACCCAACTGGCACGCAATTGGCCGGTAACCGGGATCCAAGGGCTAACTGAGGATGCCTTGCAGGTCTCTGCCGGCGACGCGGATGGCATGACCCCATGTATGAGTGCTACCGGGACGCCAATGGCTATACCTGCCTGGTCCTGGTCAATGGCCGCGAGTACCAGACGGATCTCGCATATGAATCGGGCAAGCTTGCCCAAGAGAATGCGGCCATGCGCGCCTTTATGGTCTGCCGGAACTTCTCGGTCAATGGGGGCATGCTCGCCCGCAATGGCATCGTCCAGGGTCTACCTGCAGACGAAAGTAGCCGCAAGTCTCGTAAAGGCAGCCGCCACACGTCTTCCTCCAATCACGGACACAGCCGCAGATCTGGCAACCACTCCAGCAGCAGCTCAACCGCCTCATTGGAATGAAACCAGGGAAGAGCCGCACTTTCTGTGCGACAAAAGGGCAAGCCGCCCCTCCGGATCTTGACCCCTGCACATTCCCACGGACCGTGGAACGGAAAACCAGCAGCGAACATCGGACCTTTTCTTTTCTGATATAAAATTCTGGGAAGGCTTCACAGCGACGTGGCGAGAGAGACAAGCCGCGGACTATACCCTTGGTGGCAATCAACCCTACTCCAGGCTCAAGCATACCGGAGAACGGGATTGAACGAAGTCATGACTTTCTCTTTGCTCTGGGAAAAGCATTCTTTTTCTTCTCTGTTTTCCTGCATCTCGACACGACATGATTGAACGACCGTTATGACAAATCTAGACAAAGTTTCAGCATTTAACGACTATCTCTCTTTTTTCCCTCGCGCCAGGATGGTTACTTAGGCCTGGTCCTCTTGGGTTGGCCGTCCGTTCAGAGCTACATAGTTTTGACCTTGGACCTTGGCTTTAGTATACTTTGCTTCTTGAGAGAAAGACTTTGATGACCTAGGCCACTGTCGCCTACATTCCACCCTGCTGGGAATCACAGGACCAGCCGGACACGAGAGACGGGCACCACGGACGAGTTCGGCAACAAAACTTCTGGAGGCAACTCTTGCTTGCCACCCGGTGCCATGCCAAAAGAAGACGTTGCATGGATTGGAGATATTGATCCAGGTGGCAGATGTGTAGGGCTGTTTCTTTTAGATCCCCTTCTCATGACTACTTTTATTCTAATCCTCTCTCTTCTGCGGGCACCGAGCTGGCTGCTCGTATCGTGTCATCGGAATCGGAAACGAATATGACACTTCTGCTCTTGTTTTCTTCTACTTATTCCCCACCGATCAGGCGGCCGTCCTTGTGTGGCTGGGATCCAACTGGTTCATTTAGATAGCCGTTGTTGACAGCTCAATGTGGGGAGGGCGAGAGGTGCCTATTTCTGTCTCTGAAGAAGAACTTCCCCTCTTCGAACGTGGGAAAAGTTGCCCGGATGCCTTTCATCATGTGTTGGAGCAAATGGGGATGCTACTTATACAGTTCTAATGACTTACGATGACGATGACGATGATGAATCACTACAAGTACACCATACATGAATACAAGAACACCTGATATATGATGCTGCGTTTGGATTCTCAAGCGTTCAGCGGCCAGAAGTGCGTCGTTGGTTTCCTAGGATTGGAAGAAAGCCTTTAACTAGGTAGCTGTGTTCACCATTCGGCTCGGCGTATGTGTGCTGCATTCATCTACTTAAAAAAGGTGAGGCACCAGGGGCATGATGCAAGAGTAGATTACATACATACATCGATAGATCTGCGATCCGGTTATACACCGTCAGCCCACGAGCTTGGCGGCTGAGGGTAACTCCGGCTGTTGTTGGTGATGTTCCCCCGGAAGTCAGAGTGCTGCTAGCCGTGGTGTACACCACATACCGTGGACTTGGAACCCCTCTTTGTGGTTACACGGCACTACCAGATCCGGATCATCGGGTCGGGTTTGAGTGGTTTAGAAATTCGGGATGGGTCGGATATAAAGCGGGCTGTATCTCGGGAAGGAGATCACGTTACGTACTGTAGATGTCGAGGCAGTGTAGCATCTGGATGGGTGGGGTCAGTGTAGGTGTCGAAGCACTGTGGAAGGCTGAGTTTGCCCGGGGGCTGGGAATGTGAATCGGTCCGTCACAGCATCATTCAGTCTTCGGCTCGAGTGTCAAGGCAGTTGCTGGGTCTTGTTTGATGTCCTGGGGCACTGCTCTGAGTGGTCGGAGTTCGCCGAGCTGAGATTCGAGTTGTCTGATATTACTGTAACCTTTGGGAAATCGTTCTTTATTGTTAGTTGGCGTTGCGAGACGGTAATCAATGAATGTCTTTTGAGAAGACACGAGACTCCTCTGGCAACATCCATGTCATCTGCGGTGGTTTGGTGATCTGGTTCGTCAGCAATCGATGTGTCGGAGGACCAATGTGAAATGACTGCGGTGCGGTGCCTTTCAAGAAGTCAACGTTGATGTCCATTCGTTGCCCAGACCGGCTTGAGCCCGCCGCGCGGGCATTTCCTACATAATAACGCCCGCTAATGTTAGTCCAACGTGGGGATGATGAAGCAGGTGACTCCCGGCTCGGGGACGACTGGCAGTCTCGCCTTTTTCCTGTTGAACGTTCGCCGTATTCCTCCAAGATTTCGAACAAGATACGGAGGTACGGATATATATGCAACTCATTGCAGAAATAGCTAATGCAAGACGTCGAATGTATCCTGAGTCCAAACTGGCCATTGACGGAGAATTGTTGAATACCAGACATGCTCGTATCCGTAGTTCAAGTACAAAAATAATCGTCCTCAATGGAAGTCCCCTGAAATCTGATTCAATCAATATCGAGTTCAGAACTCAGGTATCCACATCGAAGCCCCCTGCTGGTGAGCGGGCCCAATCTCGGCAGGAAAGGAGTTGTTTGATTGGCTGGTAGACCGGCATGTGGCCCAATGATCGTGGCACACAGGCCACATTGCACCACCCGCCAATCTCGCTGGCTGCCCCTGCCCAAACCCACCTCAAAACGGCTTGCACAGTCCTCAAGCCTTGCTGCAGGCCGTCGTGAGCACTGGAGCACTGCATCTGTTCAGGGGGTGTATGAATGCGTGTGCAACGCGGAGGCCACTAACTTACACTAGAGAGGGGGATCCCACAAAAATCTCCAAGCTCCAGAGTGTCCTTCTCGTGTCTCCTGCATACCGTGTCGGCTTTGTCCAAGAAACACAACTGTGTGTGTCTTGCCACTTCGCTTGGATTTCGCGGCCTCGTGATAGCGTATCTGCTTCCCTCTCCCGTCTTCTGCCAGGTCGTATCAACTTAAGCTTCTGGCAGTTGCTCCTGGGCTGAACTTGCCTTTCGATCCTACTTCTTTCTCACTTCTCTACGCTCATTGAATACTATTCTGACTCCCGCTTCGCTCGTTCACCAACAGCAAACATGAAGGGTAGGCAAACCCCCAGCAGGCACTGCTGGGTCAGAGACTGGCACTGACAACTTTGTCCCGCTTGCAGCTTTAATTCTAGTCGGCGGTTTTGGCACCCGCCTGCGCCCTCTTGTATGTTCATCCTCGGCCGATGCCCGACAGCTTGTCGCTCATGGGCGCCAACCGCCCCGCGGCCTGCTTTATACCGCTGCCGGCGATAATGGCTAACAGTGCCTCTATAGACCCTCACTCTGCCAAAGCCCCTGGTCGAGTTCGGCAACAAGCGCATGATCCTGCACCAGATCGAGGCCCTTGCTGCCGCCGGTGTCACCGACATAGTCTTGGCCGTGAACTACCGCCCTGAAATCATGGAGAAGTATCTGGCCGAGGTTGGTGCTTTTTCTTTGGATTCACAAGCCTGAGTTGTTGGAGTGATGCGCACGGCTAACCCCCTTTCCTTTGCAACAGTATGAGGAGCAGTTCGGCATCAACATCACCATTTCGATCGAGAGCGAACCTCTGGGCACCGCCGGCCCCTTGAAGCTTGCTGAGCGCATTCTACGAAAAGATGACACACCATTTTTCGTTCTAAACTCCGATATCACATGCGAGTACCCCTTTAAGGAGCTTGCCGAGTTCCACAAATCGCATGGCGACGAGGGCACCATAGTCGTGACCAAGGTGGAGGAACCGTCAAAGTACGGCGTCATCGTCCACAAACCAAATCACCCCTCCCGTATCGACCGCTTCGTTGAGAAGCCGGTCGAGTTCGTCGGCAACCGCATCAATGCCGGCATTTATATCTTCAACACATCGGTGCTAGACCGCATCGAGTTGCGACCAACATCCATTGAGCAGGAAACGTTCCCGGCCATGGTTAAAGACGGCCAACTACACTCGTTCGACCTCGAAGGTTTCTGGATGGATGTTGGCCAACCCAAGGACTTCTTAACAGGCACCTGTCTATACCTGTCGTCGCTCAGCAAGAAGGGCTCGAAGTTGCTCACGCCGCCTACGGAGCCGTACGTGCACGGCGGGAACGTGCTGATTGACCCCTCGGCCAAGATCGGCAAGAATTGCAGAATAGGGCCAAATGTGACCATCGGCCCAGATGTTGTGGTAGGCGACGGGGTCCGGCTACAGCGCTGCGTGCTGCTCTCTGGGTCAAAGGTCAAGGACCACGCCTGGGTCAAGAGCACCATTGTCGGCTGGAACAGCGTTGTCGGGAAATGGGCGCGCCTCGAGAACGTGACGGTCCTGGGAGACGACGTCACCATCGGCGATGAGATCTACGTCAACGGCGGTAGCATCCTGCCGCACAAAACCATCAAAGCTAACGTTGACGTGCCTGCCATCATCATGTAAACAGATATCTGATTCATCTGACCGACGTGGTTCACGAGGTAACGTTCCGATGTCGCCCTGCTGGTCTCGAGCGCCCTCACCCTAGTATTCTCCTTCTGCGCGTTCGAGATGGAAAGCGAATACTGCCTTCAACTCCTTCTGCGTATCACTTTCCCCCGAAGACGGAGGCGGATTATTTCACCGCCCGCATTCGGAGACACAACTCTCCCCTTTTCCGCTTCCCCCTATTTCCTGCTGGATAAATACACCGCCGAACCGCGCAACGACGGCCTGGCGTCAAGTCATGAAGCAAACCGTGTCGACTTGATTCGTTTGTTGGCGCCAAATAATGAGAGTCAGAACGTAATAAGGAGATTTGGGACTAATGGTGGAACCTCTCTGCTGCTAGACGGGTAAAGGAGGAAAAAAAGGAGAATTGGGAAATACTAAGTCCTTGATATGGTCGTTGAGCTCGGTGGTTTGTTTGGTGCTGGTGGTGGTGTAATTCAGGGAACTGCGTTGAAGCTCGGGATGCCAGCTATGTTGCCTCACCATAGTACCGTTACCAAGCAATTGAGGTTTTGTGTGCGTGGCCTGGTGTCCTTATCACCATATCTTTAATTTCGGCACGAGCAAGGTGATCTGGGATCTGAATGGGTCAGTGGCATTGACTCCGGCTGAGCAAGAGTCAGATTTCCCGGGCAGCTTCGTCATCAGTTGATCTCCGCTGGCAAGGATATATGGACTGCCCTGCGGACAAACAAAGTCGCCAATGGCATCGTTCGCAAAGGCAGCCTACCTAACGTGGCGCGTTGGTTTTCTTTTGTCGAGCCAGTCATCCCGAGATACAAGGGGAGATCAGGGCAGCACCGGCCAGAAAGAAAGAGAAGCGTGCCGCAGCCAGCAAAGCTGGGGGCAGCTATAACATTGGGCTGAAGACTGAGGAGAACGGTGTGGTAACGCGGTTTCCACCGGAGCCATCGTGAGATCTCCAGTCATACTCCCATTAACACGGCAGGTAGTTGCACATTGGCCATGCCAAAGCCGCATTCTTAAACGACTATTTCGCCCCGAAGCATTTGATGGCAAGCTCATTGTTCGCTTCGATGACACGAACCCGGCCAAGGAGAAGCAGGAATTGAGGACTCTATCATGCAAGACCTGCATCTACTCGGTCGGTATTAGGCCGGACCGTGTGGCGTACATCCAGCAGTTGTACGAGATCTGTCAGCGTATGATAGCCGAGGGAAACGCCTACGCCGATGATACGGATCCCGATGTCCAAAGGGCGGAGCGACTCAATCGTCTTCCTAGCAAGCGACGAGACCGGCCGTCAGCAGAGAGCTTAGCTACTTATCTTCAAGGAGATGAAGGATGGAACCGACTTTGGCAGGAAGCACTGTATAAGAGCTCGGATTGCATTCGACTCGGTGAACGGTGCGATGAGAGATCCGGTGATATACTGTTTCCCAAATATAAGTCCGACGAAGGCCAGGAGCTTGAGGTAATTCCTCACCACCGCACTGGCGGGCCTGGGACATCTATCCTACTTGTGACTTCGCCTGCTCGATCATCGACAGCATCGAAGGCGTTACCCATGCCCTCCGCACAACCGAGTACGCGGACCGCAATGCCCAATATCAATGGTTCCTCAAGACCTTGAAGCTCCGGCCCGTACAGCTCTGGGACTTTGTCCGTATTAACTTCATTCGCACGTTCCTTTCGAAGCGGAAGCTCACCAAGGTAGTCGATACCGGAATAACTGGCTGGGATGATCCGCGTATGCCAACGCTCCGTGGCATCCTTCGCCGCGGCCTTACCGTCCCTCCCGTCCGAGATTTTATGTTGAAGCAAGGCCCCAGTCGCAACGCTGTCGCTATGGACTAAACCATTCTTTGGGCGACAAATAAGAGAGTGATTGACCCTGTGGCTCCTCGACATACGGCTGTCGAGACAAAGCAGATGGTTGTGGCGGCCGTTCGAGGTGGTCCTGAAGCACCCTATTCTAAGGAAAAGCCCAAGCACCCAAAGAATGCAGCCGTCGGGACCAAGTTGGTCAAGTATGCTAACACGGTACTTATTGACCAAGTAGACGCGGCTAGCTTCTCGATGAACGAGGAGACTACGCTCATAAACTGAGGGAATGCAATCGTTCGCGATATAGTTCGAGAAGGTGCCACTGTCACAGGGCTCCAGCTCGAGCTAAACTTGCAAGGCAACTTAAAAAAAAACAGACAAGAAGGTTGGTTACATGGCTTGCTAAGGGAGGAAGCGCCCTCGTCGATGCCGAGCTCTGGGAGTTTGACTACCTCCTGACGAAGGATACGCTGGGAAAAGACGACAAGCTGGACGACTTCCTGACAACCAACACGGCCATCATGACTGAGGCTTTGTGCGATGCCAATCTTGTGGCTGTGGAGCCGAACAGCATCATCCAGTTGGAGCGCAAGGGATATTTCGGGGTGGACAAGGCAGCTGGTCAGGGGCTTCATGGCAAAGCGGTCTTGTTCAGATCCCAACTGGGGCAAAGGACTCAAAGTGGGCTCGATAGAACCTTCGTACTATAATATTGCGCCTTTCGTTTCCTGATGGAGAATCGAAGTGTGCCTTTATGTGACGTATATCTGTGATGTAACCGCAGATCTGCACAAGTTGCATACAGATCTCAGATCCACCAGGGGCTGTCCATGAGGTGCCTGACTCTTCCATGTGGCAAAGTCGAACCGTTGACGCTTGCGATGTCAGGTACATACCATTGTTGATTAGGACAAATCGGGGATCATAAATCTCCCGGGTGGTTGACATCATAACCACACCCCAGATGGGATGACGGCGCTGCCCGTGTTTGACAGGCACGACACGATACGCTGCAGCTGAGCTATGAGTCCTAGAGCCAAGGGGCGTCAGGAACACCAAATAAAGCTCATGTTGTTCATGCCAGCTACATGCTCCATTGTACTAAAGGTTAATCACAGCTAAGGCTAGATAAAGTGCGACCAAACCGGTACAAAAGTGGAGGCATGTTGTAGTCCACATTGAACTCCATTATGCTATTAGCGAATAATAGTATACAGACCGAAGACTTCCAAGTCATGGTCATACAGCCGTCTCCTTCCGTCTGGATCGGCTATTGGTAAGACATATTGAACCTGACGGTACGCAAGCTGGCCAGACGCCCTAGCGCCGAGCCATGACAGGAAAATTCTTTGAAATCCAAAAAGCAATGCAAACCATCCAATCCTGTATCATCATAACCGTCATAAGCTGAAGCCGCCAACCTAGGAGGGAATCTCCAAAACAGGAAAGCAGCCCTCTCCGTCTTCCCCTGGTCACTCCCCCTGGTCCTTGACCCATCCCCTACTCATCTCGACAGCCTGTTCCCATTTTCTGAATAGCTTTTCAGCTTTGTCCCTCTTCATAATGGGCTGGAAAACCTTGCGGCCAGCCCGGTTGACCTCTTTGAGATCATCCAGCTCGCGCCAAACACCTGTGGCAAGCCCGGCAGCAATGGCAGCGCCCAGGGCCGTCGTTTCGCGCATGAGCGGGCGGTCCACGGGGATACCGCTGATATCGGCTTGCGTCTGCATGCACAGGTCTGAGTTGGAGAGGCCTCCGTCGACTGCAAGAGACTCAAGCTTGTGCCCCGAATCCTTCTCCATGGCTTCTAGGATGGCTCTGGTCTGATAGCAGGTCGCTTCGAGGGTGGCGCGGGCAATGTGGGCTTTTGTCGTGTGTTGAGTGATGCCGACTGTAACACATTATTAGCGGTGGGATGAGGGAGCACGGAAGGAAGGCGTAGGCTTACAGAGCGTTCCCTTGGCATCGTCAATCCAGTAAGGAGCGAAGAGGCCGCTGAAGGCCGTGACGAAAACGACACCCCCATTGTCCTTGACCGATTCAGCCAGCGCAGTAATCTCACTAGACTCTTTTACGAAACCGAGGTTGTTCATAAGAAACTTGACGCCAGAGCCGGCGACGGCTATGCTCCCCTCCAAAGCATATACCGGTTTTCTGCCGCGGCCAAAATCATAGGCCACAGTGGCCAACAGGCCGTACTTGGAGATGACGGGCTCGGTTCCGACATTGTACAGGAGAAAGCAGCCGGTCCCGTACGTGTTCTTTGCTTGCCCAGGGCTAAAGCCACATTGTCCCACAAGGGCGCTGGACTGGTCACCAAGACACCCAGCGATCGGGACGCCGGCAAGGGCTCCACTGGCCACCTTCCCGAAGCACTCTGGATCCGATGACGGTACGATCTTGGGCAACTTGATCTTGTTCTTGTCAATGCCAAAAAAGCCTAAAAGCTTGTCGTCGTATTGCAACGTGCGCAAGTTCATGAACATGGTCCTACTGGCGTTGGTACTGTCGGTCACATGAACAGGCTTCTCGGCTCCTGCGCCACCGTTGAGTTTGTAAATCAGCCACGAGTCGACAGTTCCGAAGGCGAGTCGGCCTTCTTCGTAGGCTTGCTTAACCTCGTCAACGTTCTGGAGGAGCCAAAGGAGCTTGACGCTGCTAGGGTAGGTAGACAGGGGCAGGCCGCAAAGCTCCGTCAAACTGTCTGCCATTTCACGGGATTTCAGGTCGCGCACAATAGTCTTCGTTCGCGTGTCGGGCCACACAATAGCGTTGTAGAGGGGCTCGCCCGTGGTGGTGTCCCATACTACTGTGGTCTCGCGCTGGTTGGTGATGCCGATTGACCGGATGTCGGATTTCGAATACCCCAAGTCACCAAACTTGCGCATTGCCTCCTCGATGCACTGCTCAACTGACGAGAGAAGCTCCAAAGGCTCGTGCTCGTGCCATCTGGATTGTAGCGTGTTAGCCTCGAATCCGTGATGCATCTCTGGCCGCAAGAAATACGGGGACAGAGCAGGGGCATACATACCCCGACTTGGGATACAGGTTCTTGAACTCTATTTGGTGGCTCGCAACCGGGTCCCCTTCTCCATTGAAGATAAGGAAACGCGACGATGTGGTGCCCTGATCGATGCTGCCCACGAACCAATGCTGCTTCCTTTCCTCCTCCGTCTCCAGGATGCCCTGCGGTAAGTGGTCCTCGTGGTGGGTGTGGAAATCAGCCGTCCCGTCGATGAGGCTCTTATACGTTGTCCTGGGTTTCTTGAAAACCCGGTCCATGTCCAGTTCGAGGCGAGGATGGCCGGCAACAAAGGTATCCTCAAGGCGTGCTGTTGTGATTTCGCCGGCGTTGCCCATGACGTAGTGTTTATTTAGTTTCTCTACTGGAGACGGGTAGCTGCTGTGGAATAGGCGACGATGTCTGTCCTGGGAGGGTACAAGATGGGCAGACGCGGACGGCCGAGGCACTGCTGATAAAGGCCGATACGGCGGGGTTTGTTGAGGGGTGAGATACGGACGGTTGAGGGAGGAGAAAGGCGGTACGTCATCCAAAGCCTGGCCCTAGCTATTCGCACAGCGGTTCTGCCTAGGCGGGGGGAGGGGGACGATCTTTCCACTGCTGTTGTTACTGCTGCTTCCGCTCCGCAAGGCGCCCGAGACTGATGCTTGAAGTGGCGCTCGACAGTTCCACGGGATGGCAAAATCAATTGTGACAGCTCGAGGGACGAGTGCCCGCAGGAACGGTTGCTGCCGCATTGATAAATGAGTGAGGGGTAGTGTCGGTATTTCTAATCCCGGTGACTTGTCGTGCCTGTTCCGAAAGGTGCTTGGCCGACCTACATAGAGCAATCTTCCGTTCGGCTTAATTTTCTTTTCTTTCCTCCCCTGGCATCGGTAACGTTTAGTGACGACTCGCATTGTGCATTTGCATCCTGCAGCAGTGGAAGCTCTGGCCCGGGCTTGGTATCCACTGTTTAATTAGGTCATTGGTGGAACATTTGCGGGGGATCACATCTTGTGGGGTGTCTCCGATCACGGGAAAGGCAGAGAACTGCCAAGAGAACACCAAGATCCACAAGGACAGAGACGTCTGGAACACCTGCAACCTCAACGATCAGCGTCTTCGAACCCACATATAGGCGTAATGTCGAGTCATCTGACCCCAGCCGAGCCCAGATACTTTTTCTCTCTTCATCTTACGCCTTACCACTTCATCCGGCCTTTTTCAAGTGTATCTATCCCTCCTAGAGATTCAATGTTTGCAATCTTGACATCTGTTATCGAACCGACTGACGGCTGGACCCCGGAGTCTATCCGTAAACGCTTCCACTAAACCAAGCATTGCAGCATAAGCGTGCATTGAGAGACTCTCTTTGATCCACATGATTGCGGAGACACAGCAGGATGGCAGTGGGGATTGTGGCCAGAGCAATCCAGATCTACAAGGCAATGCAGACAAGCATTTGCATGTGCAAGTGGAGAGAGCCGGCTCGGCCGGTTAGAATCCGTTAGAATTCAACCCGAGTCACGGCATTGTGATCTGGTGCAACTGCGCTCATGAAATTGAGGGTGGGAGGTTATATATTCCGAGTCCCAAGCAGCTGTGGTAGGCGTTATCCACGACCCCTGACTTCATTCAGTGTCTGACTCGGGCTATACATTGCAGCCGCGGCCCAGAGACTCGGTAGACTCTAGGCTGGACTAAAGAGTGTATGAGATATGCAAAAGAAAAATAACGAGGACCCCGAGGAGCAAGGGGATGTTGGATGGCAACTTGCTAATATCAACAGCTGCAATGACATGAGCACGAATTCCTTTTGATATCAGTTTTCGATGGATCCGTGTTCGCTGTCAAGCATCCATGATATAAGCCGGCACAAGCCTAACACATCCTTACTTGGAAAGAGCCACCTGGATTCTTCCGACGCAACTTCCTCATACGAGGGAAAGCTCCTCCTCAACTTCTCAAGGAGTCCGATGACCATCAGGCACCAGTTTTCAAACAATGCCGCACAATGCCTGGTAGCTTTAGATCAGCGGGATTAGGGGGCTCCATACCTCACCCAACCTCAGTCCTCAGCACATTCCAGGCATTCCTCTTCGCAGTTCTTCTCCTAACAAATATCGAACTTTGACTCAAATCGAACATTTCAATATCTAGCTCCTAGGACCCCTAAGATCGGAGTCAAACTCGGTCATTTGCCAGATTGCGACCTGCTTAGAGCAACGAGACCACGCGGCGCCCGCTCTTGCTGCTAGTATCAGGCAGCAACCAGCTGAAACCTGTTCGGGACATGGTGATGTGCGCTGAATCACAGATTCGCAATCGTCGACCTTGATGGTGACTCAGTAAACTAGTTGGCAGATGCCACCGACGCGCTCCGGACGCCCTCCCTGGCACGACAGATACTTTCATTCTCTTCTCGTTTCCTACCATCCTGATGTCGCTCCCGTCAAGCAGCAGCTCACAGCCACAAATCATCCCCTTGAGTGATTTCCTAAGTTCCGAGAATGACCGTCATTTTGTTTGGGACGACGCCGACCGAGAGACGTCTGAACGTTGGACCAAGCCTGTGGAGGAAGTGAAACTCGATCCGCGCAAACACAAGGTTTTCCATCATTGCAACAAGGAGTATCTCAGACCGCCGAGCCCCTTCATCCAGCAAGGGCCCGAGCTGGGCGAGTCGGGATCAACCGTCGTCTACAAGGTTACTGCCCCCGAAGGGTACGCCTCCTGCTGCTTCCAGCAAGTCTGAGTGACATGGCTAATTGATATTAGGTCTGGCATGACTCTGCCACTCGCGCTCAAGGTGATTATATGCAAGGAGAATTCTCGCCCGCCGGGGCCTGACAGCAAAGTCCGCAAGAAAGCCCTGGCGGAAGTCAAGAACATGGCTAGTATCAGGCACCCACACATCGTCGCATACGTAGCCTCGTTTGAGGACTACTGTATTGAGACTCGTGGGGTTAAGCCGCGACGAGGGCTGCGTGCCAAGGCTCGACCGTTTTCGCTGTTCACGGTCAACCAACAGATCAAGCGCCACATCCTAGGTATCGCCATGTATCCTCCTGGCCAATGCAATCTGCATACCTTCATGGCTGAGGTCTTTCATAGCCCAAAGGAATCAAAAGAGTGGATGCTTGCACACCTGCATACTTACTTCGGCTGCCTGTCACAAGCCGTGGCGTACCTTCATGACCAAGGCGTCAGAATCCGGCACAAGGATATCAAGCCGGAAAATGTCATCATCGACGACTTCGGCCTTCCTATCCTCACAGACTTTGGGCTGTCCAAACACTTCGAAATAGGCCAGTTGTCCGAAGGACCAACTCCGAAGACGCTCAAATATGCCGATCCCGAAGCCATGCACGAGACATCGCGAGACGTCAGTTCGGACATCTTCTCCTTAGGATGTGTCTTCCTGGAGATGGCTACCGTGCTGCTGGGCAAACCGCCTGCCTTTGCAGAAGAACAGCTCCGAAAACGCAGAAACAACAACAGCGCGAATGTTGACGGGGAGGAGCGGTTACCGTTAGTAGGAGGAGGGGAAGGACAAACCGATGGCAACTACGACGGCGATGAAGAATTCAAATATTCGGAATGCATTCCTAGACTTAACGCCTATATAATGCTCCTCAGATCCTGCGTGATTAGCCACGGGGGCCAGCGACGTGGATCGGTAGAGGCCGTCATTCAAGTCCTGCCTCACATCCGCCGCATGATGAACGAGGATCCTACAAACCGGCCAAGGGCCCAAGACTTATACCCCTTGTTCAGGCACCTGTATGACGTCTACGACTACCCCGGGCCTTGCCCAAACTGTGAGGCGGAGAGGGCTACCGGACAGGCGATTCCATCGCCTAAGAAAGGGGCGGTGCCTGGTGCGAATGGGATGGCCGGGCCGGGGACTGGGAGTCAGGGCTCGAACGGCGGCAGTCCGTCATTTGATCGGGGTAAAAGGTCCATGTCCAGGGTGAACAGTTTGGCCAGCTTAAAAAGCTTGAAGATTGGTGCTCTTGTTCGGCAAGGGTCGGATCCAAGTGCCATACGGTACAGACGGTAACAGGGTTATTGTAGGGAGTTGTTGTAGCCCTCAACGGGCCGGTTGGATCAATCATGGTTCCTGAAATGGCACACAGGCTCAGTATACGATACAGGCCTGTTATCTCTCCTAGTTTGATAACCCAGACTCGTTCCATTATTCCCCTAGTATACTTGTTGCATCAGAAGGTTTTTTATTTCCCCGAGACTCCGTCAGCATAAGGCATAATTCTGGTGGGACAGCAGCGATCGAAGTTGGAAACGGCCGTGATTAACGACAATAGTGCGGTGGATAGGTACATGGCATGCCGTACAGACAATGAATACGACCATGTAGATCCAGGGATTCGAGACATTGTCCCTAGAGTCACTTGAAAAGGAGATGACCGAAATAGCTGCTGGGCTTGATATCTACTACTAGTAGAACCGATCACGTCGTAAGGAACTACCTGAGCCATCCTCCCAGAGGCTACCTGAGCCATTCAACCGCTTTACCCGAAAAAACTGATACATCGAAGAATGTAGTGCAAACAAGCAGCGAGTAATGACCGACCATTTCCGCTCATGCTTATCCGCTGACCCAATACCAACCCCATACGATAGTACTTGAAAATGCTCATCCCAAAATATGGCCCCTCCATCCGCTGTCTAAGTTAACTAGTCAAAATCAGAGCCGCTGTAACTAAGCTGACACTCTATCGCCCTACTGTACTCAGCCGAAGCCAAAAAGAGGGGAAGTAACTCATAGTCCAGCCAAAGCTTTTCCCAAAAACCGCGTTAGTATAGGTCAGAAGAAACGAAGCAGAGGACTCCAAATAATTATATTTTTCTCTTGCCAGGAGGCAACGTGGGAAGAAGAAACATACCAGCGGCATAACACAGATACCAAGTCCGGCTAGCACCTCCATCCAACCAGCCGTCATCGAAGCCAGTCTGGCTGAAGAAGTCGTAGGCGGCGCGGGGTTCGATGGTGGCGTAGTTACCAAACAGAATGCCCTTCCAGCCGCCCTGGATGGCCTGGGCGCGGCCGCCCGAGAACAGGGCGTCCCACTCCTCCCTGACGAACTCGGGCGTGCGGATAAAGGGCGTGTACGGAAGCAGAGGCAGCATGTGGATCCCCTGGATGTACTCAATGTTGGCGCCAAAGTAGGTCGTGTGGTCAATCTTGTTCTCGAAGAGGATCCCGGCCACCTTGTTCCCGATGAACTGGCTCGGCTGGACCGTGTTGGCGCGCGTGTAGAGGTAGTAGTATTGCAAGGAGCGTCGTTGAACAGAGAGCATCAGTGTTGCCCTGTGAGGGTGGTTAGGACTACGACTCGGGGAAGGATCTGACGGAGAGAGAGACTGACCGGGCTTCCATGTTCCGGTCGCCGGACACGGCACCCCACATTTTCAGGGCGTAGGCGTGCATCGTGTCCTCAGAACTGGACTCTTGATCTTTGCCATCCCAGCTAGCAAAGAGGCCCTTGGCCCAGCTGTGGCCGTGAAACCAGTCGAATGACCGCGAGGTAGGGAAGTAGGGGTCCCGGGTGCTGGGGTTGGCGATGTCGCGGACTAGCAGGTTGACGTACCCCCGGTTGGCGGGGATCCAGGAAGGGTCCAAATACCCTATGACAGCGGCAGTGTAGATGAAGTAGCCAAAATGGAAGTGGTGGTCGTTGTACAGCGTGTTCCCAAAGTCGACGCCTTGGTTGCCGGTTACATACGTTGCTGATGAGACAACACCTCCCCAGGCGCCTGCCTCGTGTTAAAACATTCGGGGATAACTAGGAGAACAGGAGCTAGCGGTACTGACTTTCATATACCAGAGGGAACTGCTGCGTGTTGTTCGCAAATCGAGCAAACGCCTCCTTGAGCCTGTTCAAGCCTGACCGGGCCAGCCCACTATCGCCCAAGAGATCATTGGTTGCCAACATGATGCAAGCAAACTTAGCCAGAGCCTGTATCGATTAGGTCAGATTATGTTTTACGTGATATCTGGGCAACTTTGATCTCTCTCACCTTGCCGCTGAAATACATCGAGTCAAGGTTCGTTTGCTGGAGGATATCCTGCGAGATCTCTCTCTGGGCAATGCTACGGATGAAGGCTCTCGTGGACTCAGATAGGATCTTGGTGCTTCCAGTCGTCGGTGACCAGGGCAAAAGTCCGATGTCCGTTGGGAGATTTGTCTCGACCATCGTCCAGGAATCAGCCACAACCGCAGTTGCAACACCCTTTGTGGTGGTCTGCAGCTTCACGCCCGTCATCCTTGCCCGTGTAGCATCGTCAAACGAATCCTGGTGATGAGGTAACGCGAACATGGGGAGCGTTGTTCCAGACATTCCCGCCTTCGTGAAGGCAAACTTGTATGATCCTCTCCTGCCGCCCACGGCTCCCGAGAGCTGGACTCCCGTGGGATAGGTACCGCATGCCTGGTCATACATAGCCTCGCCGTTTCCAGGGTCCTTAGCAATCTGGATGATACCAATGAACGGTCCGTTTGACTGTGCAAGAGTATTATTGACAACCTGGAGATCTAGGGGATTGCCGCTTGTCCGATAGGAGTATAGCAGCCAGGTTCTCCCATCTTCAAGAAGGATTTTGTACTTGGTAATGCCGGGCTTCACTTCGCCGGTAACCCGGGTAACAGTCCTGAAAAAGACATCGGTCTGGATCAAGGGGACTGCGCCGTTGAAGATGGCGGTGATGAATGCTGATCCCTGGACGAGGGGAAACTGCACCGCGGGCGCGGCTTGGGCACTGGGGCGCAAACTGACTTGGGCCGAGAATTCTGTCAAGGATTCCATAGTTAGGGCGGTGCCGGGCCCCAGCCCCCGGGCAGAAATGGAGACGGAGTGAATCCCAATGGGGTTGATGAAGTACCTAGCAGCTCTCGTAACCGGATCAGTCTCGCCAAAGACTCTCTGGGCGGCTTCGATATGCGAAATGGCCAGCCCCCAGCTGCCCGAGGATCCCCTGCCCTGGCCCCAAGCCACCGAGTACGGGTGGAGGAAGGTCGGAGAGGCCCGATCTCCTAGGAAGAAATTTGCATAGAACTTGTTGGTCTGTATTGGGGATGAAGCCGTGATGCCCAAGCGAGGCACTGGATGGTCCTGTCTCCTGCCAATGTTTCCAGGCGGCGCATCGGTGGAGATGGGATTCTCAAAGATGTTCTCGCACGCCATTTTGGCTCAAGTTTCCGGAGGAAGAAGTTGAAAATACACCTTATAACAGCCGTTGATTTCTCTCTGAAAAGTGTGAAGAGTGTCCCATCCACGTGGACCGACGGGAGGGCTCTGCTTGCCTTGTTACTAACTTCAACACAGGTCCCCGGTGGTGCTTCGAATAAACAAGACGGTGAGCTCTTGGCCGAACCTCTTGAATGGGTGGCGAAACTGTCTGGACAGCCGGCCAATGGAGGCGATTGGGGTTACCGTTGGGCAGAGACGTTGTAAAGGCAGATTGCCCTGCATAACAGTTAGAAGCAACAACAGTAACATCGTAAAAGCCAGCCTCAATGAACGATTCTTAGTGGGATTAGTAGCCGCCCTAGATTTGTGTTGATCCTGATGACTGGGACCAGGAGGCATATAGCGGAAAGAGGCTCCATCAGGATACCTAGCCCCCATTTCTGCCATCTGAGGCGGAACAGGAAGATGGAGGGCAGTGCATGTGGATGTACTGAATGCGTTGATACGGAACTTGGTGTCTTAATCTCAGCGGCAAGAGAGAACATCTCCTTACCTGGCTTGGATGGTATAATACCTTACTCTTATTGTAATGCTGGCGAGCCTGATTGCGGGATAACCAAGGCTGATGATATTGGACTTTGTCCTAGGATCGGTATCCGCGGGAATGGAAGTCAAAAGTCGGCCTGGGAGCCGTGTAAGGCAATGATCTGAAAGCGTGATTCAAACAGGTAGGGTATATTTGCAATACAACTGCTAGCTGTACGTTAAGTGATGTCTCGGGAGCGAGATGCGTCCATATTGCAGTATTTATAGTTTATACTTTTCTAGAAGTCGGTTCTTGCCGACCCAGAAATATGGTACCTTGCCGTGCTTGCGTAAACTGAGAAGTGGATCCGTGTCTTCATTCGCGGTGTCTGGTTCTGAGCAGGTGATTCCCTGCCCCTTTTGTCTCATGACTGTGTATATAAGCTGATGACAACTCACATCATCACATCAACCAAAGATGTGGGTGTGAAGGGGCTTGAAGCCTCACCTGTCTCAGTCGCCCTAAGGTTATCTTAAAAGAATGTATATGTCTGCAATGACCTATAGCAATGGTACGTATCTGGCTATTCATGAGACCAGTGGAAGGTTGATATTGTACCAGACTTCAGGGCTGCTCAAAGGGATCTAGATGTGTAGCAACCATGACGAACGCCAAGAAATGTGCATGAGGTAGGATTTGGTGCCCATGGCCAATCATGGCGGACTACCTCGCACAATGAAGCTTGACTAAAAGAGTTTCCTGATACTAACGTTATGGCTGCGCAAGGCTGCACGCCTTCAGTGCTGCTGACCTCGATTTGCGTCTTGTTGCCTTCTCGTGGGCGGGCTATGATGGGGTAGCACGAGTAGACCATACTGTGAACCCCGCAAGCCTTCGGAATCACAAACCCAACGTTTTGTTGCGGGCCGCCACAGGCATCAGCCCCATGACACGCTTGGTGGCCTTCCTCTCTAGGCCGGTTTCTCTGGAGTAACTCCTGGGTAAAGCCTTCCCTTCGTGGCTGCCTTGGGCCTTGCTTCTTCCGAGATCCGCCTTTGCCGTGTCAATTCTTCCCTGGTCGGTCTTGAAGCTGTCTCTGGCCTTCGTGAGCCGGCGGGAGTGGCTCCCCTCGTACTCCCTCCTGCACCTCCTCACCTCTCGGCGGCCCAGCACCCACGGCTTGGAGAGCACCTCCCTTCTCAGCAGTGTGACCTTCTCCCAGAACAGAACCTCCTGCTCGGTCGAGTGTAGGTGGACAATTTTTTCGGCGCGGATCTGCCTCTTCTCCCACCACGTGCTGAGACTGCCTTTGATGTCGATGGTGTGCCCAATGTCGATGGGTGCGTCGACTACCGGGAGAGGCTGTGCGTCTTTCGCATTTGATGTTGTTGTTCCCTTCCTCGCCGTAGTTCCAGGTCCGAGTCGAGGCGCAACAACCACAACGCATTCGATTATTGCACCACTGCTATCATCAACCGTGTAAATGTGTTTGCCTTCGCGTTCGTCAACGGCGATTACAACACCGGCAATGCGCACCCATTTAATGGGGTGGTTAAGATGGAAATAGATATCTTGGCCTGAGATACAACTGTCAGAATCACAGTCACCGCGGTGTGAGGGATGCACGAGTGATGCAACGTACCCAGAAACCCAGGGTGGCTTGTCAAGGCGAGGATGTCCGCAATCCGGATATGACACCAGCGGTTGATGGTCGGCGACAGGTGGAAGCAGTACTGCGGGTACAGCTTGGCCTGCCGCTCGTCGGTCATGGCATATTGATTACCGTAGGAATTAATGAAAGCTTTCAGTGATGGCTCGCTCGACACGGAGAGTTGCTCATGGCTGTATGCACACTTGTTTCAGGTTGCTCGCAACTGTGGTGCACGCGTGAAGCCTGTGAGGTGGTGCAGTGATTTGCCAAGACAGCGCCAGTGCCATGTTTGAGTTTGACCCAAAGCGCGGGGTAAGTGCTCACGAGCATTGCCCTGTGCGCGTTGGCCAGGTGACGACCATGGAAGTCTCATTGCCCAATTAGGGGCCGTAGACCTACTTCCACACCGATCTGCTTTGTTAAAGGCTCAACGGCCCTCTGGATATGGGATAGGTAGGAAAGTTGTTCACGTCTGTCAGATTCAAGCTTTCTGCATGGTCACCGGGTCACACAGCGCCCACGGATCAGCCACAGAAGAAGCTGGGCCGAATCTTCAACGATCAGCTTCCTCAATACGAATACCTACCTATCATTCACATGTAACTCGTTCATCAGCATGAAAGCCATGACTTCCTGTTCGACACCCGGACCCAAATTCCAATCGTTTGCGTAGAAGCGCCTGTTTCCCCAACGCCAATGCTGTATCGTGCTGTGCCAGTAGACGCCATCTTCCCTCCAAACAAAATCCCGAACCGAAGCAACTGTAAGAACCGCCCTCAACTCCGCTTCTTCTTCGACTTAAGCATATCAGCCTGCAGTTTCTGGAACTGTTCCTCCGAAATGTCCGGCTCCTCCAGCTCCTTAGCACCCCTCTTCTTCCCGCCTTTCCCAGCTTTGGGCACAGCGCCGTACTTCTCGGCCAGCTTGTCCAGCGCGCTGGCCCTTGAGGCCTGGTTACGCTGAATCAACGCCGCCAGCCCTGTCTCGTCGTCCTTCTTACTCTTCTTCCCAGCCCCACCACCAGAAGCACGACTACCTCGCAGCTGCTCGTACACGCCAAGCTCCTTGGCGAGCTCATCCGCTTCTTTAGCCTCCTTCCCGGCAGCCTTGAGGCGCGCCTGCTTGGATTTCTTGGTTTCCTTTGTATACTTCTTGAAGGCAGGCACTTGCTTGGCGGCGATGGCCTCGTCGATGATGGCGCGGAAGCGCGCGTCGTCCTCTACCACGTCGCTGAGCATGACCGTCTCGTACACGCCGTCCATGTCGCCCTCGAACTCCTCGTAGGCGGCCAGCACGTCATCCTTTTCCTCGTCTGAGCCCTTGTACTGCGCCGCAAACTGCTGGATGGCCTCCTCCGAGATGGCGTCGCGGTACTGTGCCCGGTAGTAGTCGGTCCAGCTGAAGCCGTCGGCGTCGACGACTGCTTCGGCGGTCGAGCCGGTCTCGTCGTACCGCTTGCGCCGCGCCGGGTCCGAGAGAACGGCATATGCGAAGGCGACCTGCTGGAATTTGGTTTTGGCTTCGTCTTGCCGGTCCGAGGGAACCTTGTCTGGGTGTGTCTTGAGCGCGGCCTTGCGGTAGGCGGATTTGATTTGCTCGGGCGAGGCTGTGCGCTCGATATTGAGGATCTCATATGGGTCGATCGAGGGTGGCTCACCCTCGGTGAGGTCGTCGGAGGGAGACATTGTGAAATTTCTCAAAGTGCTTTGTTTGTCTTGAAGAGGATCTGAATTACCACAATACTGGACCTCTATGTATTGCAATTTGAGGTTACCGGTACTAATGCGCTTATTCCGGAGTGGTAGGTCGCGTCGCGTCAGGCTGCGCGAAACGGGAGGTTAGCACCACTGTGTCATCTTGCACTTACCCACACTGTACATCTCCCGGACTCGCCGGGCCCCACTGCTGCATTGCTGGGTGGGTCTGGTGGGACCTGCAATGAGCCGACTCCACTTACACGTACTGAGACTCATTGGGCTCTTGGAGCAGTTTGCTTACAGTTTTGAACTTGATAGCTTCAGGTTCCATTCCGTATTATCAGCCTGCAAAAGATGGCTATCATCCCGCCAGGCGACCACAAGGCATATATGCGGCTTGCCCTTGAGCAGGCGCAGAAATCGCCACCAAAGCCAACAAACTATCGCGTTGGAGCGGTCTTGGTCGACTCAGCAGCAAATAAAATTCTAGCTACTGGCTTCACACTTGAGCTTCCAGGAAACACGCATGCGGAGCAATGCTGCTTTTTGAAGTTGGCAGAGAAGCATGGAGTTGCTGAAGAAAATCTCAACAATGTCCTACCTTCAAACCTGGCGCTGTACACGACGGTTGAGCCCTGTTCGAAGCGCTTGAGCGGAAATCTACCCTGCGTTGAGAGAGTGCTGCGACTGGCCGGGGCTATCCGGACCGTGTACGTTGGCATCATGGAGCCAGAGACATTCGTTGCCGAGAATACGGGGAAGAAGAGCCTTCAAGACGCAGGGATTTCCGTCGTTCATGTCCAAGGCCTTGAAAAGGAGATCCTAGAGGTTGCCACTGCTGGACATACCAAGGCCTGACGGCTGCTCCAGAACCATCCTTGAAGTCTGCGGGCCCCCATTCTCAGTTTCTTGAATCCGTCTCTCGAGGCTAGTGCCACAAGTTCACAATCAGCTGTTTTAGCACCGAACTACTTGTCGAGTTCTAACTTGCTCGAAACCTAAACTGTTAGTACCGGAGATGTAATATCACTCGCGCCTATGACCGCCCGGTTTCATGCTTGAAAGTGCTGCTACATCTCAATTTTGTCAAACCTGAGCCCTTTTCTACTCTTTTGAGGACAGAGGTTTTCAAGGGCTGGTAGGGAAAAAGAGACGCCGATAGAAGTTGGTAGGTATGAAGCTCCGTTGGGTGTTTGGTACCTAGTCTGACTCTACCCTGGCTAACTGAAAGGGTTGAAGTTGGAATTCACCACAGTAAGTCTCCTGGAGTTCTGTGACTACCTAGCTGACGGGTAAGGTACCCGGTTGAAAGAGCTAGAACAGAGGCAAGCCAGGGCACTTATTGCGAAAAGACAGGGTGGCGGCAAGAGATCCTTTGGAAAAGGGAACTGCAGAGTGCCTTGCGAGTGTCTGGTCTTTCTTTCTTGAAAAGTTCCGGGTGTCAAGTGTCTGAAGTATGGGCCTGGTCCATGAGTCACCACTCCACATTACAAAAAAGACTCAAGCCCTGAATGCATATAACCCACTTTCTAGTCATCTATATTCAACAAGCAAACAAGTTACAAGCTGCGTGGCGCAGCGGAAGCGCGCCGGGCTCATAACCCGGAGGTCACTCGATCGAAACGAGTCGCAGCTAGTTCTATTTTTCCCCCATCTCTCCTTGCATTCAGATTTTTTTTGTAGCTACCAAAATGCTCCTAGATGCAAGACAGTTCCGACTTGACATTCCTCTCTATATCTTATCGCCCTCCAATATCGGCCTAGCCTCCTCGCTTCTCCACCAGCTGTTCTCGCCGCCAGGATACTCATACCTATCCATGCTCTCAGGCCTCATCTCGACGCTGTATCCGGGCTCCATCGGCGTCTGGTAGAACCCGTCCTTGATGACTGAGGGGTTCAAGAAGTGCTCGTGTAGGTGGTCCACATACTCTAGGACCGAAAGCTTTCCGCTCACGCAAACATAGTCGATGGTGCTGAGGTGCTGAGTGTACTCGGGCAGGCCGACACCACCGGAGTGCGGCACGATAGGAATGCCATATTTCTTAGCCATGAGGAGCACCGCCAGAACTTCGTTGACGCCGCCCATGCGACATGCGTCGATTTGACACACGTCGATAGCGCCCGCCATGAGTAGTTGCTTGAACACAACCCGGTTCTGACACATCTCTCCTGTAGCAACCCCGACGCCGTACGGCCGGAGCGCGTCGCGCACGGCTTTGTGTCCCAGAATATCGTCGGGCGATGTCGGCTCCTCAATGAACCAGGGTTTGAACTCGGCCAGCTGTTTCATGTACTCGATCGCCTCGGGAACAGACCAGACCTGGTTGGCGTCGACCATAAGGATGTTTCCCTTGTCGTACCCGATCACCTCGCGCGCAATACCAAGCCTACGCTTGTCTTGCTCCACACTGCCGCCGACCTTGAGCTTGAAATGCCTATATCCCTTGGACAAAGTCTCCTGCAGTAGCGCGCGCATCTTGTCCTCGCCGTAGCCAAGCCAACCAGCGCTGGTGGTGTAGGCGGGAACGGCGCGGCTATTCTCGGCGTCGCGCAAACGGGCTGCCTTGCCCGGTTCCATCTCTCGTAGCATCACCACGGCTTCCTCGGGCGTCACGGCGTCGGTGATGTAGCGGAAATCGATGCAGTCGACGAATTGCTCGGGCGTCATCTCAGCCACGACGCGCCATACGGGTTTGCCCAACACCTTGGCCCACAAGTCCCAGATTGCATTGACCACAGCGCCTAGAGCCAGGTGAATCACGCCCTTTTCAGGGCCGATCCATCGGAGCTGGCTGTCGTTGACAAGGTGACGCCATGTCTTGCCCCAGTGAGCGACCAAACTAGACAGCGTTCTGCCCTTAATGCGATCGGCAACGTGGTTGATTGCTGCGCAGACGATGTCGTTGCCTCGGCCGATGGTGAACGTCTTGAAATTCTCAAGTCAGTCCATGCCGCAAACGCGCAAGGGCAACAGAGGGAGTACCATCCCATGGCCCGTATAAGCCGAATCTGTTTGCAAGATGCAGTAGGCGGCTGAGTAGTCGCCTGCCGCGTTCATGGCATCTGAGCCCGTCTTGTCTAACGAGGTTGGGAACCGGACATCCCGCGTAGTCCAGCCGGTGATGGTGATTTCGGCCATGGTGAGGAGTTTGCCCTGGGGTATATGCGATGAGGGTCAAGGAGCGGGCAGGCAGAGAGATGGCGATGATGGTGAATTGGTGTATAACTAAGGGGCACTGCCCGGACAATCGTGACAGCAAGGTGGTTTAGATATCACAAATTCGATTGTCTGCCGGCAATTCCCGTCACGTTATCCCATCTTGTCCAGCTGAACTTTTGTGCGTAATCGCCATCGTCGCAGACGGAGGCCATTGTTTGCGCCGTCGGCTGGAGCGCGGTGGGGTTGAGGGGCATAGTGGGGCTAAATCTTAGGAAGGTCCAGTGTACGCCGCTGCCTGTCCTGTGATTGATGGATAAATCGAGAGGCCTGGGGTAGACTGCTGCTGTCGGGTCAATTGAGCTCGAGAATTGTTAACATCGTCCCCGATGGGCGGGCACTAGTCCCCGATTTCGGGAATAACGATTGTATGAAGTTATGAACTGGCCGGCGAGGTCACGAGGCGAGTGAAAGGTCATGCCCTCACTCCCTCATTCATTTCCGTGTTTCCGTGTGGACTTTGGACATGAAAGGGTCTCTTGTAGCACTTGGGCCGGGCAGATGCGGCTACGGACCGGGCCTAATAACCGTTCCCTAGATCGGGTCCCGTCCAGCCCGTGCCCGACAGCCCCAACCCATGCCGCTTCGGGCCTTGCTCACTGTCTCGGAAAAAGCTTTTTCCGGCCGGCTTTGAAGGCTCCCGTCCCGTCCTGCCAGCCCCTGCCTGCAGCTCCCTGCCATCTCTGAGCCGGGCCCGGAGCTTCAGCTTTCAACTCTCCTGTCGAATTGATGAATGCTTGATGAAGCAAGCTCAACTGCAACAACATGGAGCCTCAGTATTAGTGTACTACCGTAGCCCTTATCGCCAGGGCATTTCCTCGACGTTGCCCTCAAATGAGCTCACGACCTGTTTCAACAACTGTGTCCGCTCAATGATCGCCGCTCACCTCATTCATGCCACAGCTTAGAAAAACACCAATTCCCAAGCGTATTCTACTTACACTGCCCATCATACCAGTATGTCGCATTCTGGCCATTGGGAAACCTCGGCCATGCGACAGCAGGGTCTTAATTCAGCCGTCGGGAGCACGCGGAAGATTGGGCTTCTCACCTCAAAGCCGGCCATAACGTGTCTCTCACGTTGCCAAGTTCTCAGGTAATGCTGGTTGCGATACTCGGAACTGGTGCGTCCGCTCAGCCCGCATCCCATTGTATTTGCTTGAAGAGTCGAGGCATGAGACATTTCAGATTGAATTTCTGATCGCAACAGGGCTGCGTGGCTGCCGGAGGTTGTCGGCGGTCCAACCTTGGTCCCTACTGGTGGTGCAAGCGCATCCACCAAGAGATCGCGATCTGAGCGTTTTCTAGAACGCAAGTAGCGTTCACGGTCCTCTGCGACGGCAGGTCCAGTAGCTTCCATGATTCAGACAAAACCATGTCTTGCAGGAAGCAATTGCATGGGGCTAGTCGGCTAGTTTACGCGTGCAGGCAGAATCCCAGTTTTTGGTGTCAGAGTCCCGAGTTGGCCCCAAGTGGTGTGGCCAACCCCGTACTTTGGTCAGACGTCATTTCTCTAAAACCCGCCCGCCTTGTCTTAGTCTATTAGTTATATGCCGTTGATGAGCCTACCCTTCAGCCTCAACAGCCGTCAAGCACACAGAAAGCTGTCGATCTGTGTTGTTTCGTTCTTGACCCGCCCGCGAAGACCCAAACCGCCTAAATCGGCATTTTTCGATAAACAATGGAACAAACCAAAGAGAGCCTATTGGCCGCTCTCCCGTCAGTAGCCAAGGGCCCAAAGCTGAGAAGAAAGCTGCAGAAGAGCCTGTCGAAGCACCGAAGCACTGTTCCGTGGCGGCTCGGCTCGGGCGCGTCGACCGCAACGCGGACGTCCAATAAATCTGAGACTACGAACATCAACAAGCCAGGGACCCAAACGCAAGACCATGCGCCGTCATTGCCGCCTCCGGATCTTAGTGACTCTAAATGGGCCGAATTCTTCCCGGGTGACCGGCGTATTCAACTTCGTGAATCGCCTTGGGATTCACAGGAGGGTCTTAGACGTCCAGGAGACATAGTTCCAGAGTTTTCTCACCTCGTCAGGAGCAATCCACATCAGCGATCAAGTTCCAATCCGGAATCACCGGCGCCTTCGGCTCCCAAGATGCGACGTCGCGCAAAGACGCCCATCTTCTCCATCGGACAGCTGGAGGACATACCGAGACCTAGCAACGCCCTCGGCAGGACATCAAGTGTCGATCTCATTGCCGACCAGTACCGTGCTTTGCTCGACTATCGCGCTTCGGTACATAGCGATGCGATCTCAGAGCCCTCACTGTCACTCGACGAGGGTGAAAGCGACGAGGCATTGATCGATAGGCGGCGACGAAGTTCGGCCAGCCTCCCGCCCGAGACGCCAATATGTGCACCAATGCGCAACCGTGACTTTGCGCAGCGTTCCACCACCTCGGACGACGACGGCACGCTAGTCGCCTTTGAGGAGGAAACAGTCTACTTCAAGCCTGTCTCTTTTTCTCCAGAGCCGACGTTGCCACTCGCTCGACTTCCTAGTTACTCCTCTTGCACATCTGCGGACGACAATTTGAGTCTACAGATATGTCTAGACCTTCTTACACGGGACCTCTCATCCGCCCTGGAGGGCCGGCCGGGCAAGTCTTGTCCAGATCCATCAGCCCTCCAAGTGTGGGTCATGATCGAGGCCTACGAAAGGTTACGGGACCAGATATTGGAGAGGAGACCGGCCTCCAAGGAGTCAAGATCGCTGGAGATGATGTTCGACATGTGGTTACGATCCCTGTATGCAATACACGACTCATTGACGGGGAATGGGGCGAGGAGTGAGAGCGATTACGGAGCGGAACTTGGGACAGAGGAACTGGATTAGGGCAAGCCATTTATGATACCAGAAATGCGTTTGGGTTATGGGGGCGTCTCTTCAAGTTCGGCATACAGAGTACAGTGATGGGTAGGGCGGGCGTTTATAGTTCCAGTATCATCTTAACAATTAATATGTGAAAGCCAACATGTGACAAACACCGGCGCCAGTTCCCTTCTCACATGCCTGTGCTATCCCCAGTTCAAAATACTTACCGTTATATCTACCTATCAAGGGAAGAAACGCATCACATTTCACCAGAGGATGGCTCCTCAGAGGTTTCCATCCCCGGAGCTTGCCTCGCTTGCGCAGGCTCGCTTCCAGTTCCCGCCTTCGATTCTCCAACGCCTGATCTGCACAATGCCCCACTTGCCGAGACATTCTTAGCTCGTGCTTAGCTCGTGCTTTTGGAGATTCTCACCTTACCCATGTCAACTGTTCCTGGAGATCAACCGAGCACATAACGTAACCAACTCTGTTGCTGTATCGCCAAATCAGCCATCCCTCTCAGTCCATATCGGTAGCGAGATAGAATGGATGATGATGAATTCGGCGCTGACGACGATATCCTGGCCGCTCTGGCAGATGCCCAGCCAGGTCCTTCGAGGCCGCCTCAACAACGGCCTGTCCCCCCTAGATTCCAGCAGCCTACTCCGCAACGGCTTGATAGAGCGCCGTCGTCAAACGCCTCCTCAAGTTCAGGTGCCAAGGTTGTGCAGCCCACTCCGCAAGCACTTCCGTCCCGGTCGTCTGGGTCGTCAATCCTCGTTTCGCCTAGGCAGAAGGGTAACCCGGTGCTGGCTTGCTTGAAATCTGTTCCGTGGGAGTACAGCGACATTCTGGCAGACTACGGGCTGGGATTGACGACTTGCGCTCTTTTTCTGAGGTGGGTAATTTCGTCTCACGTTGTCTATAGGCGGTTCAACTCTTTACCCTACGTACTCAACTCTGTTCAACACACTAACGTCTTGAGTCCAGTCTCAAGTACCATCGCCTGCACCCGGAATACATTTACACGCGCATCCGCAACCTGCAGCACAAGTACAATCTGCGCGTCCTCCTAACCCTAGTCGACATACCCAACCACGAGGAATCGCTGCGCGAGCTGGCCAAGACGTCGCTAGTCAACAACGTGACGCTGATCCTCTGCTGGAGCGCCGCCGAGGCCGCACGCTACCTCGAGCTGTACAAGTCATACGAGCACGCCGGGTTCGGCGCCATCCGCGGGCAGCAGGCCACGAGCTACGCCGAGAAGCTGGTCGAGTTTGTGACGGTGCCGCGCAACATCAACAAAGCCGACGCCGTAGCCCTGGTCAGCACCTTTGGCAGCCTGCGGCACGCCGTCAATGCCGACCCGGAGCAGGTCGCCGTTGTGGGCGGTTGGGGGGAGAAGAAGGTGAAGAGCTGGTGCAAGGCCGTCGAGGCGCCGTTTCGAGTCCAAAAGGCTGCCAAGAGGAAGGCGACGAGGGTCACCGCTGCGGTGCCCATTGGAGGCGTGTCTAGCTCGGCGGCGGCGGCGGCAAGGAAGGAGTTGGCTGCTTCAAGAAATGCAGATGTCGCCGAGGACGAAGCGGAAGAGGAGGCTTTGATTGCGGCGGCGGAGGCCACGCCCGTTCCGGCTACGGCTCCGGCCCAGAAGGGCGATCATCACTTGAGTGAAGGCGTAGCTGCCGCGTTGGCAAGACTGAGAGAGAAGGGCTAACCTCAGGCCCGTGCTGTTACTCGAGCGGGAATGGCTTTCCATCTAGCATCGCACGACAGCGCCCGGCATGCTACTGGCGGAAAGACTCTTCCCCCTCACCATGGCCTTAGTCAGAAGCCTGTCATTCGGCTCATAGCCGGTGCTATGCTTGTCGGACGTCGGTGTATGCGCGCGCGCGGGCACTCTGCTTTCATATCGGCGGGTGGCCATGAGACCTTGAAAGTGACACTGTCAACGTTCTCCCGCCCAAGTACGCCCAACGTGAAGGTTGAGACTCTGGCGCTGTATGCTTCAAGAAGCAACGAGCGGCAACACAAGGAAGCGACATTGGCTGTGCCGGAGACTCCTTGTATTGGTTTTTACCAGGAATCTACTTCCCCGCGCGAGTGTCTACACCAAGTGGGAAGATTACAATAGGGGAATCGGCATACCACCACAACTGCTACAGCGTTCTCGAGTTGCCCTGATTCCCTTGGCGCAGCAGGGCACCTTGTCTAGGGTCGGTGAGCCGGTAATCGATGCGACTGAGCTCTGTGGTTCGCCATCGCTGTGTCATACCAAAGCGATCATTTCTGGCAGGCGAGGCGGGGTCCGATCAGGTCGGTAATGTGATGCACGCTGGCACGCCGTCGACTCCCAGTGACGACGGTTTCTGATCTCGGATCTTTATGGCGCAGACCATCCAATTACTAGGGGTGGTTATTTGGTCCCGGCTCTAAACAGCTGATAGCCGTGTCTGATGGGCGTTGGTCGTGTTGGCATTGCACATCTAGGGCACTTACCGCTTGCGAATTAAATGCGTGCTTAAACCTGTCGTCTCTTGCGAGTCAACCCTACTCTATGGGCGTCTTAGAATCATATTGCCTCGTGCAGAACAGGCAGCCCATCTGCCCGCCTTTTCACTTACAGCCCACCGACATTGTACTATTTCTGATAGATACATCCTGGCTCGATCGCTACATGCTTGCCATGATTCGAGTCATTTTGCTATGGACCAGTTGCGACGATGGATGAGTGTGGGTGGTAGACGTGCCAACGTGGACTTTCAGTTGAATTGAGATCTTCTCAAGCTGATCAGTCAGGGTGTGGTTTATGCGATCCATCCTAAATGGAGTTGCCCTTTAGATGGACAGTCATAAGTCATATCGTCTACCTCTCCATCTTTCGAAGGACGAGAGAACGCCCTCATACAACAGTTTGGAAGACTAGAATGGTCAGATGAGGAACACTTGTGTTATGCATTGCAACCACAGCCATGAGGTTCTGGTAGACATTGCTCAGCTGCTTGTCTGGTCTCATTCAACACAACACAACACGGAGGTGCCAGTGTCAGTGACCAGCGGGATCCGAGCTCCTGCTTGTTTTGGTAGGTCTAAGGGGAACTGGCCAATCACGGCATTGCGTCAGGGCCAAGGTACGGGGAAGCGCTAGGGATCGGCACTGTTGGCTTGGCCTTTTGACCAGGATTCCTCATGCGTGAACACATCTTTCCCTCGCAAAGTCAAGGTACGGTACGACCTTCTGACGTTCTTCAGCAATGCAGCGTTCCTGCAAGATCAAAGGAGCCATGGCGCAGAGTCCACCTGCCCATGGACATGAGACCTTTCATTTTTCGATCCGCCCGCATAAGGCGGCATCTGTCGTCCGACTCATTCCTTCTTGGCGTGGGCCGAAATAGATTAATATAATTGTTTTCCCTTTTCCCACGGGGACTTCAGTCGGCCTGCAGTCGTTCGCGTCTGCTTGAGGAGAGCCCAGGTGAGCTTCACTCTCGGATCACCGCGGTCCGCATAATATAGACTATTCCGTCATTTGTTTTCCATCGGTCTTAGTCTGGCGACGACTGCCATACGTCAGGGTACCGTTCACTCGAAAAGCCATCCTCAGCAACCGACGATCATGTACGTCCTCGGCCTTGGAGGGCTCATTCTAGGAGTCTTGGACTTCGTGGCCGCAGCTCCTCATAGACCTCGCGCCCCCCAATATGTTGTCAACCAGGATCGTGCCGACGCAGTGAAACAGGCGTTCCAGACATCATGGGACGGGTACTACCTGTATGCCTTTCCCCATGATTCTCTGCGGCCCGTGTCAGATGGGTATGCAGATGACAGGTACGTCCCTCACTGTGCTCCTTGGTTTGGCTTGATGGCTGAGTGACATCGCCTTCAAGAAACGGGTGGGGGGCAAGCGCCGTCGACGCCCTCAGCACCGCGTTGGTTATGGGAAACTGGCCCGTCGTAAGGCAGATTCTGGAGTTCATACCAGAAATCAACTTTGACAACACAACTACTGAAGTCTCTCTGTTTGAGACAACCATCCGGTATCTCGGAGGGCTGCTGTCTGGTAGGACATAAGGGCCCTGAGTACACTTTGCCTGGGTATTGACGTGAAGAGCAGCCTACGACCTTCTTACCGGTCCTCTAGATGGCCAGATCAACGAGACAGTCCAAGTAGAAGCCATCCTCAAGCAAGCCAAACGGCTTGCCGACAACCTCAAGGTAGCTTTCGATACTCCCAGCGGTGTTCCAGATAATGGGCTCTTCTTTAATCCGCCACGCAAATCGGGCTCTACCACGAATGGAATTGCCACCATAGGCACCTTGGTTCTGGAGTGGACACGGCTCAGTGACCTGACCGACGATGTTGAGTATGGGCGGCTGGCCCAGAAGGCCGAATCATATCTCCTGCACCCGCAGCCTCCACTCGGAGAGCCCTTCCCGGGGCTTCTGGGGAGCGACGTCAACCTCACCACCGGGTTGTTCGTGAATGGCAACGGCGGCTGGGGTGGTGGCACTGACAGCTTCTACGAGTATCTTATCAAAATGTTCCTGTACGACCCTGACCGCTTCGGCGAGTATCGCGACCGCTGGATCACAGCAGCCGACTCATCCATCAAGTATCTCGTGTCGCACCCTACCACCCGGCCCGATCTCACCTTCCTCGCCATGTGGCGCAACCAGACGCTTCATTTCGTCTCCGAACACCGTCAGTTCTAGACCCTGCTAGACCCTATTTATTCTCTTTCAAAAGGAATCTAACCTGCTGACCCCGCTTCACCAAAGTGGCCTGCTTCAACGGGGGCAATTTCATCCTGGGCGGCCTTGTTCTCGACGAGCCATCCTACATAGAGCTCGGCTTGGCCCTGACCGAGGGCTGCCGCGCCACGTACTCATCCACGGCGACCAAGATCGGGCCAGAGGCCTTTCGCTGGCAGGACCTCTCGCGCGCCCCGGAAGACGTGACGCACAACCCGCCGCCGCCGGCTGGGCAGCAACGCTTTTACGACGTCGCCGGCTTCTGGATCACCAACGGCGGCTACGTCCTCCGTCCCGAGGTCATCGAGAGCTATTACTATGCCTATCGCGCCACCGGGGACCCGAAGTATCAAGAGTGTAAGTTACCTGTTCCGGGGTTTGAGTGATTTATCCGACCCCCTTAGCAGCGGTTCTGGAGGATGGCATGCTATCTGCCGAGCTGATTGACTTCACTCCTGAAAACTGCGATCCCTGAAACGGTCTAGAGCAGTGTTGTGGCTAACGCTGTGTAGGGGCGTGGGAGGCATTTGTGGCCGTGAACGAGACGTGCAGGATAGGAAGTGGGTATTCCGGAGTGAGGGATGTGAATCAGCAAGGAGGAGGAGGTTTCTTTGATTTCCAGGAGAGTTTCTGGTTTGCCGAAGTGCTGAAGTATAGTTATTTGATCCACGCCGAGGTGAGTTTACTCAGACAAACCTATCTTGAAGAGGAGGAATTTTACTGACGATGGGCTTTCCCTCTCTTAGGACGCTCCCTGGCAGGTGAAGAGCGATCACACGAATCAGTTTGTGTATAACACTGAGGCACACCCGGTCCGCTTGGCGAAAGGGCGTGAGGGTGGAAGAGCAAGGAGATCAGGCATTGTATAGAAGCCCTAGCCGGGGAAGTGTCTTGATGACGGGCCGGTATACATGTAATGCATCAACTAGTACCTAGTATTCACTCAATTGACGTGTTGTCTCTTGTGTTTGTTGACCAATAGGGTGACTGTAGGATGGTACAGGTGCAAATGTAACAGAGTTGGGATTCATGAAGTCTTTCCAGGACGATGACGTTGAACAAGCACCTCGCATCAAGCGAATCCCCTATGCGCCGCCCTCGCGCTTGGCATACTCCTCCTCAATAGCCTCCTCATAGCGCCTGTCGGCATCAATCTCGGCCTCTGTCTTTGGCCGTGTGATCCCTGCACCCGTGTTGACGCCGGCACCTGTCGGCTGTGAAGTGGTAGCGCCGGGCTGCTGGCTGGTTTGAGATACCCCGGACTGAGTAGCCTCCGACGGGGTTTCCGTTGTTGTTGTTGTCGCCTTGTCAGACATTTGTTCAGTGCTGGGAGGGCGGAGAGTGAGAAGGGTTGATTTGGTGTGCGGTCTGGGTGTGGAATGCATGAGGCAATCGATATTACCGATAATTAATAGCCCGGGAGGTTTCAAATTGCTTATCGTCAGCAGTTGCCTGTGGAGTTGAAGCTTCGGAAGTCAGGAGGAATAAGGAGTGAGAGTAGGGATGTGGTGTGGGTTCTTATACATATCACCCTCTGCCTTGGCAGTGGCGAGCTGCGGGAGGCGAAGGCCGCGTAAGTACAGTACAGTACCTATGACTCCCGTCCTTCTGCGTGCGTGTAAATGCTGCCCCCTATAGCTAGGAGACGAGTTTACTTGCTACAATATTTACTCGTTTGACAGGATTATTGCAAGGTATATAACTGTTATGGGTGCAAAGGGTTCAATTTGAATATTCTCAGAATAAGCATATGGGGATAGCTCTGAAGTCTGAACCCACTCTGGCGAACTATTGTCAGCTTGGAAATGGAACCCGTTTTTGCAGTCGACGGGTGAGGCCCTGAGCATGTTTACCGGACGACAGAAGGTAGATTCAGCTCATCTTGCTGCCATTGCTGGTATCAGATTGGGATATTCATGGTTCGCACCATTCATTTCCCGGGAGCAGAGAACTGTGATATCTCGCTGGCACTGTCTCTACATGACATACACTGGGGGCAGAAGCATTAAGCAAGGGGGGTATCAGTCCTCTAGGAAGCATGGGCATGCATTACACGATGGAGTAGCCGGCTGCTAAAAGACTTCCCTTCACTTCGCCTTCCGCCGGACCTTGAATGTCTTCAGCGGGTCCTTTTTCCCGCCAACTTTGAACGACCGCCCTTTGGGCTTGCCCTTCTTACGTCTCCTATCCTTGCCACCTTCCTTCTTGAACGGGACGAAACCAACGTTGGGCGTAAGCGCCTTTTTCCCGTCTTTGGGAAGCAAGTAATCGGGCACATGCTTGAGGTGAGGCTGCTGTCTTGTTGTCCTGCCAAGCTCACCATCGTGCCTCAAGTGCGAGAGCTCTGCCGGGTTCTCCTCAAAATACCTACATTTGCGAGTCAGTACCTAATGCCCTTATAAAGGAATGCAGATATGTTTACCGTTTCAATGTTTCACTTCTTAGCAGCTCTTGCCTCAGTTCCCTTGTCCTGGCTTCCCGAATGGCTACTTTGGTAACAGCACGAAGGGCTTTGGCAAGTCAGCAAACTGCTCAAGATTGATTGAACACGCGTAAACATACCGTCATTCATGCGGTACCTGAACGCTTCCATTTGGGTTTTGCTGAAGTTGTAGGGCTCCAGTTTCCTATTTAGCTTGGCTTGATGCCTCATGATTCTGGCCAAGATCTTTTCATCTTTTTCGCAGCTCTTTATCGATGTTGGCTTGTGTTTGCCATAGAGTTCCTTGGGCACAACGAAGGAAAGGGCGATGCCAGCTCGCCCGGCTCTGGCAGTGCGCCCTATCCGGTGGGTGTAGGAGGAAGAGGATGTAGGGAGGTCAAAGTTTATTACTGCCGCAACATTTTTGAAGTCAATGCCTACACCGCCAGTTAGTATGACTCTGCCAGAAATGGCCCGAAGCGTATCTGTCTTGCATACCTCGAGACACTCCGTATTCCTCGTCCTTCTTGTGTTTCCTCTTCTTCTTCGGCTGCTCGCTCTCTTTGTCCTTCTGCTTAGAGTTGGATTCCTTCTTGCTCCCCTTCTTTGCTTCTTCCTCGCCAGCCGCTTCGTCTCCAAATACTTCGCTCTTTTCGTCGGACGCGATGATAATGTCGTAGATGCCCTGCCCAATGAATCAGCATTAATCTTCTTTGCATCTTGGGAGCATTTTCCCTTACGCGGTTGAACTCCTCGATGATCTTGATCCGGGTGTTGATTGGTAGTTCCGAGTTTAGAACACAACTCCTGATGCTGAATTGTTCAAAGAATAGCTGCAAAACCGTCAGAGGTTTGCCGAGCTGATAGAGGAGAAATCACGTATAGCCCACCTTCAGCCTATACGACCGATCAATGTCGGCCACAAAGATAAGGCAAGGCCCCTTAATCAGTTGCAGCTTGAAAATGAGGTATGAAATCAACCACTTGTCATCCTCGCCGCACCTAACAACTGTCAGTGGGGACTTGAAATGGCGTACAAGGGCAATGGCAACATACTTGACGTAAAACTGAGTAAGCTTCTCGTCTTCGGCCCCAAACTCTTCCTTTAGATCCAGCATTGTTGGATTCCGGCAGAAGATTCCCTTTAGCGTATCCAATTCGGCCGATAGGGTCGCGCTCATCATGATGGTCTGTACGCCTTTTGGTAGTGATCGCGAAATGTTTTCCATATCCTCATCGTAACCGTACGACAGCACTAGATCAGCCTCGTCCAAGACCAGGTACTGCAGCTTGCCGAGCGAGAGCGCCGACGAATTGATGCTGTTCCATGCGCGAGCCGGCGTAGAGACAACGATGTCAGGGACGTTGGCCAAGAGGGAGCGCTGGACCGCATCCGAAACGTTTTCGGTCAGTTTTGCGGCCTGGATATCCTTTGCGCAAAAGGCGGAGAACTGTTCGATGGCTTTGAAGACTTGGTCGGCGAGCTCGCGTGTCGGAACGAGAATAAGACCAGCCGTATATGGTGTAGGATCCGTCTGTCAATTAGGTCAGCGCACCTCGACTTCAAAATGTGGCAGCAAGCAAGTCGTTGCAGTCCGAGCACATACATTCTTGCGCTTCAAGATGCCTGATAGCATTGGGAGAACATAGGCAGCCGTCTTCCCAGAGCCCGTCTTCGCCTTGCATAGCACATCCTGACCTTGTAGGGCCAGCGGGATGGCCCTTCGTTGGACGAGGGTTGGCTTCTCAAAACTCTGTTTGGCGACGGCCTGCACAAGGCGCGGATCGAGACCGAGGTCTGCAAAGGACGGTTCTGCGTTTGGTTGTTGCGTCGCTACTTGGTTCTTTTCTGCTCGGTTGGGTTCCTTTTCAGACTCTGCCACTTCAGAGGGCTCGCCGTTCTTGTCCAGTTTCCTCTTCATGATCACTGGCTGATTGCTATGTTACCGAAGTGTTGTTGCCCGGACTGCGAGATCGAGATCCAGAACCCTTCTCAGAAGCTGAGGCGTGTGGACTTTCTGCCAAGTGACAGGGGAGAAAATTTGGAGTTAAGCACTGCAGTCTGCAGCTCTGATCGATAAGATAAGAGTAAAGTTACCGTACATCTACGTAAATTTGTTACAGCGTAATTCCAGTACCTATGTAATATAACCTGATTGATGTGTGGGGCACTGTTTTCGGGAAGACCATGTTCCCGCAGACCCTCAAGATCTCAAGTTCTCAACCAATGTTGAGCTACACAACAGTCGCACCTCACACACATCACATTACCGGTATGTACTCCGTAGCATTCTGTATCTTTTGCCCTCTCCAAGCACCTGAATAGTTTTATTCTTGAATCTTGTTCGAAAACAAACCTCACCGGAGGTGATGCTACTTATGCTCGGACAAGGCTCTCAGTCTCAGTTATGGCGCAGCATGTCCGCCGAGACAAACACCCCTCAGTCCCTCACGAGTGCCAGCATTGCCAGGCCTTCCAGCTATCCAGACCTATTTGTCCGGTGGATTTAATTAATTTGTTGGAGGTGAGGTTGCCTCACTCGGCGGCGCAAGGAGCTGTAGCTGTCCGTGACGGCTGCCCTCTATTTCAGCTCTTCCCGACGATCCCGTTGTACCAAACATTCGATCGCGCGGCCTTTGAGCCGTGGTTAAAGTAAAAGTGGTGGGAACGGCACCGTTGGCGAATGATTTGGGCCCTACTTAAAGGGCTGTGCAACCCTCTCCGAAGACCGTATAGGCTCTGCTACGATATTGATGGCTTTATCCTTCTTCGCTGCATGGGGTGGATGAGTGAGAGGATCACAGCTGTGGCAGAAAAGGGCATGCTGAGTCTATGAAAACCCAGCTCCTTGCATGAATAGTTCCTAATGGCATTATAGACGACCCGGCCGCCGTGGACCTCCAATTCAGGCCAATAAACCCACGGGTAGAATGCGAAGAAGTTTTCAACTTCATCCGAAACGAGATAAAAGAGTGTTACGAACTGCATGTTCGATCAGGCACTTGCCCGGCGGCCCGCAATGACTATGCACCCAGACGACTGATTTGTGTTGAAGATGACGGCGGACGCCCCTGTATCAAACTATGCGATCCGACTCCGGGAGAATGCATTCGATGGTGTGCATTGTCTTACTGTTGGGGCCCGGAAGACCAGCCATATAAGACCACTCGCGCCACCTTACACAATCAATATCGAGGAATCGACCTAGCACGTCTGCCAAAAACCATAATTGACGCTGTCAAAGTGGTATATGCCCTGGAGATCCCATACATCTGGATAGATTCGCTCTGCATCGTGCAAGATGATGTCGTCACGAAAGCAGAGGATATCGCACAGATGGCGAATGTGTACTCGCACGCATACATCACAATCTCGGCATCGAGTTCTGCTGCTGCTTCTGAGGGCTTCCTGCAGGACAGACACATCCCGAGGAGCATGCAGCCGTTTGCACTTCGCTACACTTCTTCAACCGGTATGGAGGGAAGGATTCTTGTGACTGGCGAGCCGTCGCCCGACGACATGTGAGATCCCATAAATTCCAGGGCGTGGACGTTCCAGGAACGCGTCCTATCTGAACGGCTAATAGAGTTTTCGTCGACGCAGGTGCGCTGGAGATGCCGATCAAAGCAGAGCTGCGAGGCAGGGTTTCCGCCCAAAAGGCGTTATGAGAAGTTCTTCCACGATTCACTCATACTTGCAGATCTTGCTTCGTCAGCAGTGGATGGGCATGACTCGGTTATTTCGCTAGGCGACTGGGCTGGCTTAGTGAATTCTTTTACCAGGAGAGAGCTATCTGACCCCGGCGACAAGTTACTGGCATTCTCAGCTGTTCCAAGTATGGTAAAGCGGAAAGGTGTCTACCTTGCAGGACTTTGGGAATCAGACCTCCCGTTCAACCTTTGCTGGAGAGTTCAAAATATTTGGACTCCGCTCGGCGGCAGCCAAGATACGCGGCAGCCTCGCCCTACAACGTATCGTGCGCCATCATGGTCTTGGGCATCTGTCGATGGAACCATTGATTTTGAGATACTTCGAGAATCGTATCGGTCGCACGTAAAAGCGGGATGTGAGATTCTGGCACACAAGGTGGTGCTAGCAAACGAAAATGCGCCTTTTGGCGCGGTAAGGGCAGGATACTTGGTTATGCGCGGTTCTATGAAACGGGCAACCTTATACTATAGTCGGGGAAAACTTCGATTTAACGGCGTGAATAACCAGAAGCCCAAAGATGAAGCGAGGCCATTTAGATGGACGCAGGGAGGTCATCTTGACGTCAAACTTCCGGGAGAAGATGAGGCGGGCGACACCGCGCCGCTTCGCGTATACGCCTTTGCAGTTCTGTATGACCGGCATAGCGTCGAAGGTTTACTTTTGGATGAGGCTAAGGATCACGTAGGCGCGTTTCGGCGTGTTGGGTGGTTTTGGTCGCACTTGACCTCCAGAGTGAATTTTCTTGAAAGCGACCAAACCGTCATCAGTGTTGTGTAGCTAACAGTTCTATCCAAACTCATCCACACTATCAGTGAGGGCAATCGACAATGTGCGGGAACGCCGACGAACTGGCATTTGAGCTATCGAACAAGAAACTTGGCTAAGAAACAACCGCGACCGTGGCTCCTAACGCTTTTCGGCAACACAACCACCAGACAAAAGAAACCGTTCATCATCAAGTCCATTCTGGGTGTCCCCAATCAAGCGAACCGTCACAATCTGTCGAGGGGCCCCACCGAGAGGTCTCATAACCGTAACAGGATCGACATGCCATGGAGCGCCCCCCTAGTTGGACACCTACTGCACTTGCAGCTCCGTCGCTATGTAGGGTACATTGAAGCGCTCTCTAGTAGCGGCGCTCATAATCCCGAGGATAGGGCTCCCTGGCATACGGCTCACGCGGCGGCGGGAAGTCCGGCGGCGGGGGGCGACGATCATAAGCGCCGCGTCCATTGACGTACGGGTCCGGGGGGTAGTCACGTGGGGCACGGTAGGGGTCATCGTAGCGGCCACGCGGGGGAGGGTAATCATCCAGGGGTGGTCCGCGACGGGGAGGCGACCGGTAGCCGCCCCTCCGGTCGTCATAGTAGTCCCTTCTTGGGGGGGGGGTACGCTCACGGTATCCATCCCGGTAGGCATCCCGACGAGGGCTATAGCCGCGGGGAGGGCCGCGCCGATCATAGTCATCAACAGGGGGCGGATAAGGACGGCGGGGAGATCGCGAACGAGCTCGGTCTCCACGCGGAAAGTCAGGTTGAGTCTGCTCGAAACGTTAGCCACAGGGAAAAAAAGGACTGATGGCAGGGAGTTCGTACGTTTGCAACGCAGGTCACGCGAGAATTCTTAAATTCACGGCCGTCCAGCTTCTCAACCGCAGTTCTGAGATCCGCAGCCGTTTCAAACTCGACGAAGCTAAATGGTCGTTAGGGCTCGCGGTTGTTGTGCGCTGACTCAAGACACGTACCCTTCACCGTTAGAATTGCGGTTGGTTTCCGAGTAGACGACATCAAGGCCGGATTGACGGGCAAAGTCTTTCAAATCCTAGAGCCAGACTCCATGTAAGTTGCGATGCTCGAGTCGACGATTGGCGGTTTCCCAACGCGAAGGAACAGCCAAGTCCAGTAAAACCAAGAGTGTCAGAGGGTTGAGGGTTCTGGGGAAGTTTCTCGCTTGATAGCCCTCCGCTGCCCAAAGCACTCGGCAACAAAACCCAGCGACAAGATTGCAGTTCAAATTATGCGAGCGCCGAAGAACCATGGGATGCATAACTCTCTCGGGAAGCATGCCGATTTGGATGTCGACCATGCCAACATGATGAGACCTGTTCGGGGGAAGAAAGCGTGATCCAGACGGGCTGACCAAACCAGCTGAACCAGGACCGAGGATCCCAACCAGGCCAAGGGGGGTATAGCCAGCTCCAAAAGCCTCAAAGCTGGATGAATCCATGATACGTCCGCGGAAAACGAAGTGGAAGAGGTTTAACAGACCTGCCAGCTGGTATCATTGGGAAGTCCAGTGATTTGCATTCTATGAGGCGTGCGGCGGGGCCGGGGAGCACTGTTGCGCTCATGGTTGTAGCCGCTGCCTCCTTCACGGTGGCGCGTGCCGCGGGCAAACTGGACAGTGAGACGCTCGCCCATAAAATCGGATCCATCTTCACAGAATGCCGTTAGCCAGGAAGGGATGGTCAGAGGATCGGGTATCTCCAAGCGAAGGCCACAACGTACGGAAAGCTGAAAGATGCAAAACTCGTTAGCAAAACAGAACTCATTGCCAAGAGACGATAGACACTAAACAGTAGACAGCGGCAAAACATACCTGGGACGACATCACGGGCATCCATGGCATCCTTGTACTCGATGAAACCAAACCCATTCATGAGCTTGATCTCTGTGATCTCACCGGTGCCATGGGTTGCAAAGTGAGCCTCGACATCGGCCTTGGTAGCTGGGGCGCGGGTCAGTCTAAGCGGTTGTATGGTGGCCACGGCGTCACCTGGATCGGGCAATGTCGCGGGTCCTTGGAGTCGCAAGAAGCTCACCATTTTTGGGCAGGTTGCCCAGGTAAAGACGGGTAGACGACACCTCGGTCATGATTGCTGCAGTGGATGGTTCCTTGTCCCGGAGTGCACTGGATGGACTGTGTTGGAAGAGGATGCGAGGAAAGGGTCCGTTCTGCGAGTGGGGTTAAGAGCTTCCAGTTGCTCAAAGGCCAATTCCACCTTGGGAGGGCTTTGCGGCTGGCCTGTTGACTGGGTGTTTGCCCACCTGGCGCGGGAAACTGGAAGGGAAAGAGCAAATATCAGACGACCGAATGCCGTGTATTAGCCACTGCAGGTTGAAGGGTGATGCATGGATGCCCTATGGAAATCGCGTTGCGATGGATACCTTTCCGTGCCGCGACAAGTGATGGGGCCGTGGCTGGTAGTGAAGGGTGATGAAAGAGGGAAAAGTTGGCTTCGCGCAACTGACCGGGGGCAAAGAAGAACGGAGGCGGAGGGTGGGACCGTGGGACCCACTGAAACCAAAGCTGCAGCATGTGCCCGGGGGCAGCAAATGGGATGCGTAAATCGACTCTGGCCCGTGCCAAGGCTTTTTTTTGTGCCCAACCACAGATTTGAGCCGCCGTGGGGGAGGCTCCCATAGGTCGCTTGCATCGCTCCGAGAGCAACCGCAGAGAACCCATACAGAGCCGCCAATTCACAGCCTTGTCATTGTCATGATCCAACCAAGTTTGACCACGCAAGTAAGATCCAACTTCACTATGTACACCAGGATCTTCGTTGCTGTCATACCGTCACTGTCGATCCCGATCTTGATCATTTCGAACTCAGGATATCGATACTCCTAGATACTACTAGTAGGCCAAGCGTGATGCTGGAAATATCTCATCGCCATGCTTTGCTCTCAGGTGGTGAGAACCCGGACTCCAGAATACAGGCGAGATGAGGCTCGGCGTAGAAACAGGCCATCACAGGTCATGGATACCTGGTATGTACATGTAGCTGGTATATGAGATACATACAGATAACTAAGGTAAACAACGCTAACCCCCGACGTGTGATGCTTGCAGCTTGCCCATCAACCCCAAGCCAAAACTCCAATGCTATGCAGTCCATTAATTACGTTGATTACCCTCCACCAACTCAGCTCTCAAACAGCACGTTGATGACTTCGTCCAACAAAGTAAACGCCAAATGGGCACTGTGTAAAGAAGCAAAGTTAGTGCTTTCGTCTCAGGAAAGGGAGAGAAGGGCTGCCTACTTCAACCGCGAGTTATTCAAGGTCGCAAACACCCTCCTGCTCGCCGCTTGCGCGTTCAGCCGGCCTACTACGCTACCCGCCAGATCCGGCACGAGCGTCGCAAGCATTAAGCTAGCCTCAGTCCTGGTCCTCGCCTTCTCCGCTGGCGTTCGGGGCACTTTGTCCCTAGGCAGCTGGCCGCCAGGCCACAGGCCGTCTCTCAACAGGCCGATGTACTTGAGCAGCGCGTCCTCCTGCAAGAGAGCCCTGACGTTGTCTCTCAGCTTGCGCTCAATGGTGCCGCCCAGTAGCTGATGCAGCACCACTACCACAGCCCTGCCGCGCAGCCAGTTGTTGCCCCGATTGAGCTCAAACACCTCGAGGAAGATGTCACATATCGGTTTGACAAAGGGCTCGAGCTCCTTGTTGTTATTCTCAAACGCATTGAGCTCCGCCTCAGCCTCGGCGGCGCTCATAATCCCCGCCGCATCAGCCACCTCGTCGTTGAGTGCGCCTAGGGGCATCGTCCCAAGCTGATTCGTAGCCGCCGCGATGAGGTTCTGCCCAGCTAATGAGAGCTGGTCCAGAACAGGTATGCTGCCAAGTATATCCTCCATTCCGTCTGCGACCGAGTCGTAGAGGCGCGAGATCATATCTCTCTGTTTGTTGCTGCTCCCCTCTGTCCCCTGCTGCGCGGTAATGACGCGCTGGGAAAGGAAGGCACGCAAATCGCGGCTGCGGCAGACGTCGGGTAGGAGAAGCAGCTCGCTGAGGTACTTTTCGAGGGCTGCGCGCCTCTTCTGAAGGAACTCGCTTTGCAGCTTCATGACGACGCGACGGCGGGGAAAATCGAGATTGCGAACCGAGGGATAGTGCGAGCGGAGTTTCTGGTGCAACTCGAGGAACTCGCTATACCTCCGTGTGATGACCCACGTAGCCGCAGGCATCTGCTCGCCCGCGTTCCTCGAAACCTCGATAGCATAGAGGGCGAATTCCTTGCCATCTTCATCTCGCCCGACCTGGATTCCTTTGATTTTGATGGTGGAGCGGCCATACAGGCTATTGTCACTCTCCTGTATGACGTACTGTTGTCTCTGCAGCTCCTTTCTCCGAATTTCCCTTTGCAGACTTGCCTTTGACTTGCGAAGAATTCTCAGCTCGGCCATGTTATTCGTTAGTTCTGCCTTCCTCAGCAGAGAATCCACTACTGCGTCCTGAGCGATTAGTTTGTCAATGTCGTTGGTTAGGACTGTGATGGCTTCGGCCAGGCCAAGATCGCCGGGAGCGGCTTGGTGTATCGCATCCGCATCGTCGTCTTCCCTATTGCTGTCTGAACCGGACCGCTCATCGGAGAGGAACCTATCTTCGTCGCCGAAGAGGTCGTCGTCTACAAACACCCCAATTCGTGAAGCCGCGCTCACGAGACCTAAGGATGCTAGACTGGGTTTCTCTTGGCCCTTTGCAGGTCTATCCCCGTCCAGGGAGCTTCTCCCTGACCGCGGCAAATCAGTAGTCCGGCTGATGTCAAGGGAGGCCCTGCCTGGTTTGGGCGCTTCAGTGGGCTTGAGATTGAGCGACGGCTCGCCAGGTCTGGTCGAATCCACCGGTCGCCTGTTTAACCTTGGGGCATCTGCAGGTGAGCTCGCCCTGGCGGCGCCGTCTAGTGAGCCGAATATCCCACTCGAGCTCTCGTCACCTTCACCAAATAAAGACGCCCTGAGATCCTCTGCTGTCGGCGGCTGACTGTCTTCCAAAATAGTATTGAGGGCCTTCTCCATCTCTTGGACTACCTTTGTATCGGGCACTGGCGGCGCAGCACTGAAGTCCTGATCAAGGCTCGCTACCGAGTCAGCTAGAGCGTCATCCCCTACATCATCATCGTCGAATAATGGATTAGGAGAGCGATCTTCGTCGATTGATCGTCTGGGATCGAATCCGCCGATGCCGTCAACATTTAGGGCTCTCAGATCAGACGTCGATCCAGCCTTCCGGCCCTGGGGTCCTGTGTGTAGTCTCGGGGCAAGGCGCGCAACGGAGCTTGGCTTAGACGCGGTGTATGAAGAAGCTCGTGGAAGAGGCGAGCCTGACCGAAGAGCTCCTGTGGCTGGTAGCGCTGTATGCTTGGATGCCTCTTCGGCAGCCAATGCTTTATAAAACAAGTCTGACCTCTTGAAATTCTGAAAGTGTTTGGTCCGCATTTCGTCCAGGACGGCGCTCTGCGCTCGCAGGATTTCCCTTCGTGCTTTATAATACTGCTCCGGAGTTGCCCGTTTGCCGGCTTTTAGAAACTCTTGAACTATGCGCTTCGAGGACTCTGGGACCTCCAACTCGGGCTTGCCTAGGTAGGCAGCATCAATTTGAGCAAGATCGAGTCTGTCCGATTCTGTCCAGGGGGGGAATTGCAGCGGCAACTGCTCTCCGTCGAGACCGTCGGGTTCAAGTGGGTTGCGGAAGCCATCGACGACAAGCCAAAACTGAACCATTGATACCAAGCGCTGTCTATCCATGTACTCCATGAAGTAGGACAGGCTCGAAGGGTCTCGGAGCAATTCAGGGAGCGACGCATTCTCCAGCCGAGATGCGGCTGATGGTCCTGTGCCGGGAACCGGGTTTGGTGGAAGGGCTCGTCGGCCACCGCCAGCGGCCAGATGGTACACCCTTTGATCTAGCATTCGCTTGCCCATGTCCAGCCGGCGTAGATAGACTTGGTCCGCGTTCTCCTGTTGCGAGTCCCTCTTCAACTGACTCGCAACCTCGCTGCGGAATCGCCTGGCATCTGACAAATTGTTCACCTTGCGGATCGCCCGAATGAACTTTTCGAACCTCTTCTCACTATCACCAGGCGTGAGACGCGGGAACGTTACCGGCTTGCCCGTCTTGGGAGCGGGAGAGGCGTGCTGGTCTAGGGCGGCGCGCAGTCTCCGGACCGTGGAGCGGTCTTGCAACATGGTTCGTCCATAGTTCTCCATCAGCTGATTCCAGGTATCAGGGTCGGCCAACATCTGCATCACAGGGAACATGACTGCACATGCGGTGATCTCGCGGACGAGGATCGAAACGGCTCTCGAGGCAAGCAAGCTCTCGGGCACAACCTTGGGCAACACCTTGGACATTGTCTGCCGCAGGTAATCTTGTTGCGTCGTTTTGGTATCCGAGAAAAACAGAGTCGCAGCTGGATGCAACTTCCCCTCCCTGTATTTCGAGGCGATGGCCAGATCCAGCTCCTCGGTTTCGGTGACAGACCGGTTTAGCTTGCGTCCCCTCACAGCTCGCTCAGCATCGGAGAAGTCGCGGAAGTGGGCGGTCAGGATCGGGACAAGGCGCGTAGTCAGCACCTCGGCGAGGTCGAGCTCCCGGAGTCGATCGCGGACCCTGAGCAGAGCGCCCCGTATGGCCTTGTCTACCTCGTCTGTGAACACGGGATTTGTGCTAATGTTCGAATACCACACCCTGATGAAGTCGCGGATGATGTACTCGAGGACGTCGTCGAGAGCTGCCGACACCCTGGGGGACTCGGGGCAGAGCGGCGTCTTAGCATAGGTCTGGCGGTGTCGCAAAGCGGCCACCTCTGTTTTCCACGCATCGGGGCCGACAAAGGCAGCGCCATGTGGCCGCGCTGTCTTTCGAAAATTGCGGAATCTGGGGCCGCGCGAGGTGAGCAGCACGAGAGCGAGAAGGGCAACGAGTGTGACCAGCGCACCGCCAACAAAGGCGTAGCCGACCCAGCGGAGCGTCGGGAACCAATTGGTGGCATAACCCCACGTGATAAAGCACATAATGCCACCAAGTGCTATATCTCTCCGGTGAAGTGCCATGGTTGGGCGCGTACAGCGGGTGGCTGCCGTCGCCACATGTTTTGATGTCGTTAGTATGGAGGGGGTTCACAGAGACAAGTCAATTATTTAGGGGCAGACATCGATTCATAAGGGCTTCCAGGCACATGCGGACTGACGTATTGTAAGATAAGGTACTCCGTACAGTAACGTTGTTACCGGGCGGTGACAGGTTTGCTCGGTAGTAGTAATTTACAGGGGTTGCAGTTTGCAGTATTACGGTACCAGTATGTACAACATTGTATAATACACCATCCACCTATCCAGGCACACGACACCACCATAGACACTATGAGGCATCCTGCCCGGTATAGTTCCCCTTCAATGCTATAGAATGAGCGTTTCACAACCGCTATGGTATCGCTGAAACGCTCGACCACACTACCCATTCCTGACCCCTGACCCTCAGTGTTCTCTCACCAAGCGGGATCCTCCAACCTCCTGAACAGGGCGACAAGCTTTTGCCCCTTATGCCTTTCCACCTTCTTGCTCTCCTCCGTCTCTGTCCTCATAATTTCCACGCACGGATCTGCCTCCTGCTCCCCTTCAGATATCCGCTCAAACGAGGGATGCGCCTCAAAGTGCTGCACCATCCACTCGTGCAGGTCCGGCACATCGGTAATGGTATACACAATCCCGCCCGGCCGCATGACATAGGCGTACTCTGAATTGAGCGTCGTCGAGACAATGCGCTGTTTGTGCTTGCGCGCTTTGAAGTGGGGGTCCGGGAAGCAGATGAAAATCTTTGTGAGCTGGCCCTTTCGGAAGAAGTTGGGCAGGAACTTCATCGTATTGGCGCGCAGGACCCCGACGTTACGGTAGAGCTTGGCTTCGTGGTGCTTTGCCCGCAGAGCCTTGATCCGGTCCTCCACGAACTCGGTGACGGAGACGCGAATCTCGAGGCCGAGGATCAGAGTGTCGGGCATCGTGGGCGCGAGGCCGACCAGCAGGCCGCCAAAACCGCAGCCAATGTCGGCTACTTCGACTTCCTTTGATAGCCTCTTGGGCTTTGTTGTCATGGGAGCACGCTCTGGCGTGGCATCTAGCCCTGCCATTTCGTTGTCTTTGGCCTCTTCAACCACATAGTCTGGATATAATGATGACCAGTCCATCTGATCAGGGCTTGGGGGGCTGTACTGGATTAGCTTGGATCGTGCACAACGGGCAACAAGACCCTACTCACTATACGAGTTGGTGATCGGAGAACGGGTTGGCATGAGCCCTTTGCCGGTAAAACTTCTTTCGAGGGAGCTCCGTGACGCCCTCCTCCCTCATGGCCGCACGGTAGTCTTCTCGCTTTTGCCTCTTGTTCTTAGCGCCCCCCATTCTGTCAGATTCCGGAAGTTTTGGATTCAGTTGGAGCAAATATCAAAAATCAAGAGTTGCTTAGAAAGCCGTTCCTTTGTAAATCTAGGAGCAGGGGCACTGTGCAGGATGACGAAGGGTTCTACTGAGTGAAAGACGAACGATACCATCGCGTGGTATCTTGCAATGTGTGAAGGTAGTGTCAGGAAATTAGTGTACGAAATACATACATTACGATACTCCGTGAAAGCCGCACACTTCACGCCCCGTTCCTTGTGGGATTTCCAGGTTGGAGCTCGCCAAGCTTTCCAGCAGTGCTGCTGCAGGGTCTCGTTGCCCCGCTATCGGCAGCTTGCATAGCGACATTTTTGAAGGACTGGCACCCCGCCATTGCTCCCATCCTGTCTGATGACTCGCACTGGTGAGGGCAATTGCTATCACAAAGTTTCGCTACCAATCTCTCCCGTGGAATCGTCAAATAGTATCTGGCACTATACAATGGCTTCTACCAAGCAGATAAACATTGCCATCATTGGTAAGCAACCCCCCAGGTCGGTGTCACCACTGGGCTGTCAAGCTCACAGTAGTCTTTCCAGGCGCCGGTGGAGTGGGAAAGTGCTTTTTGTCCCAGCTCGAGCAGCTCACCTACCGCCGTCCTACCCCCAAACTTGTCCTCATCTACATCTGCACGAGCAAGAAGGCCCTTTACAGCACCGACTACTTGGCAGTCAAACTCAACGACGTGTCGTCGGCCCTCGCTTCCTCCTCACTCGCCCCGCTGCCGATCCCCAAGCTCGTCGAGTTTCTCAACGCTTCCGGCTCCAAGACGGTCCTCGTCGACAACACCAGCTCGCAGGATGTCGCCGATGCATATCCCTTGTTCCTCAGCAACGGCATCAGCATCGTCACGCCCAACAAGAAGGCTTTCTCAGGCTCTTACAAGCTGTGGCAGGACATCTTCAGCGCGGCCAGCAAGTCGGGCGCCAAGGTTTACCACGAGTCCTCGGTCGGCGCCGGTCTACCCGTCATCTCGACGCTGAAGGACCTGGTAGATACGGGTGACGAGGTTACCAAGATCGAGGGTGTTTTCAGCGGCACCATGTCTTTTCTCTTCAACTCGTTTGCCCCTACATCAGGCACCGGAGGCAAGTGGTCGGCTGAGGTGAAGAAGGCTAAGGAGCTGGGTTACACGGAGCCGGATCCCAGAGATGATCTGAACGGGCTGGATGTCGCGAGGAAACTGACTATTCTCGCTCGATTGGCTGGTCTGGAGGTTGAATCTCCAACATCCTTCCCGGTGCAGAGCTTGATTCCGAAAGAACTGGAATCGGCGGCTAGTGGTGACGAGTTTCTCGAGAAGCTCCCGGCGTTCGACGAGCAAATGGAAGAAACGAAGGCGGCGGCCGAAAAGGAAGGCAAGGTGGTGCGGTTTGTGGGCAGCATCGACGTCGCCACGAAGCAAGTCAAGGTCGGCCTTGAGAAGTTTGATCGGTCTCATCCTATTGCAGCGCTGAAGGGTAGCGACAACATCATCAGCTTCTATACTAAGCGATATGGAAGCAACCCCCTGATCATTCAGGGCGCTGGGGCTGGTGGCGATGTCACGGCAATGGGCGTGACCGGCGATCTCTTGAAGGTGCTTTCCCAGATTGCCTGAGCCGACCTGATGTATCGCAACCCGCATAGCCACAGCAATCATACTCCAGCCTTGACGCCGTTGTCTGCAAATATGCTTATCCTTGAAGTGCGCTACATCATTTGTGACGCAAGACTTGGGAGGTGTTACGCTCAGTTGAGCTTCTTTATCCCGGCTGATCCATCCTGCGCCGAGCGAGCTGGCGGTTTCGGCGGGCCAGTGGTGTGGCCGGCTTGCAGCATGTGTGCGGCCGGTTTGCTAACAGTTGAGAGTCGCCAGAAATACAGCACCAAGTCGATGACCAGCAGCAGGAGAATTGGCGAGAGCAGCAGAAGGGAGATTGTCATCTGGCTTCAATCAGACAATAGTCGGTTAGTAGAGAAAGGCGAACTCACAAAGAACCAGAATGTCCCACGGAGGATATAATGGTAGGCGGATGGAACAAAGCTAGGCTCGGTGAACCAGGCATACCAGCTTGCAGCGTCGATGCCGTCAGCCATCTCGAGCGTGGAGTATGTTCAAGTTGATATACACAAGGGTCCCAAGCGTAGCGCACGCAGCGCAGATGTCCAGTGCAAGTGGCAAGGGTGGACTGATAAGTGTCACTTGCTCCGCCGAGCTGGTCGTTGTCGTTGTAGCGGATGATGGAGCAGTCGAGACAACCCCCGTCGAGCTAATTGTTCAGGTTCGCAAGTTGTCGATGAAGCATGCAATCGAGATAGTTTCCATCGAAGACGAGCTTCAGTTGGGCCAGCAAAAGCTCAGTTGCGGGAGATGGGTATGCGGGAAGAAGAGGACGGTTGGTGTCGCTCCGATAAGCCTGGGAGAATAGAACCAGGGGTAGGGATGGCCGTCCGAAGTTAACATGCTCCGGGAGCTCTCAGGGAACGGTTTCCCAATGACACCCAGACTCAGCCTGGCGGGGCTGCCAAGCACCTAGCGCAGCCAAGCATCGAGGCCAGACAAACCAGGGGCACTGGCTCGACTCCACTTCCCCACACCACCACCAGGAGCTAATCAACGTTAGCGTGGCTTTTGCGGATTGCAGTCAGTTGCCCCTCGCTGTCTCTGAAAACGGAACTTGCGGTTCTTCAAAAAAATCAATGATACGCGAACACGGTACAGACATACAGCACACGACTGAGAACGGAGGCACGATCAGGGGCACTCATGCTGCCGTCACTTTGACACACTGAAAACGGTCATTGGGCGTTATACTCCGTACTGTCCGGACGGTGCCGACGTGGATCCCGATATTCCACTGCACTCTACACCACATTCCGACACCCACGATAAACCATGCCTCAAGATCCGCACCTGTACGGCCAACGGCCGCCTAAGAAGCAAAAGAAGGAGATGGCACTGTCGAGCTCTCTAGCTTTCACATCACAGCTTAGCTCACTCCTTGCTGCATCCTCTGCTGGGACGCCCGCTGTCAGCTCTGCGGGCTCAGCCACCTCCGGTCGGGCGCGCCCCTCAAAAGCCGACGTGACCGACCTCACCGGCGTCAAGGTCAAGCGGTCGGCTAAAGCAAGCGCCGTCAACAACGAGAAGGCCAAAGAAAGCAAGAAACTCAACCTGAAGTCGCCCTTGGGCACCGAAGAGAGCAAAGCCGAACTCGAATTCGCCCGGCGCAAGATGGAGTCCAAAGCGCGCCTCTACGCAGCCATGAAGCGAGGCGACTATGTCGGCCGCGAGATCGGCCTCGTCGACTTTGACCGCAAATGGGCCGAATCACAACAGTCCCCAACCAACGATACCCCGGCCTCGTCTTCCGGCTCCGACGCCGACTCCGACTCGGACTCGGATCCCAACATCGACAACACCATAATAGAGTACACCGACGAGTTCGGCCGCCTGCGCCGCGGCACGCGCGCAGAAAAGATGCGCATGGAGCGTCGGCTGGCGCGGGGCGCCGCCTCGGCCGCAGAGCTGGAGCGCATGTCTGCGCGGCCCAAGGCGCCCGAGGCCCTCATCTACGGCGACGCCGTGCAGACCGAGGCCTTCACCGCGCGGGACGGCATGGAGACGCTGGAGCAGCTCGCCCGCAAGCGGGACCGGAGTCCCACGCCCCCCGAGGCGGTGCATTACGAGGCGAGCCGCGAGATCCGGACCAAAGGGGTAGGGTTCTACCAGTTTAGCAAGGAGGAGGCGAAGCGGGAGGAGGAGATGAAGGCTTTGGAGGAGGAGCGGGCACGTACCGAGGCCCTGAGGAAAGAGAGGGAGGAGAAGGCGGCTAGGAGGAGGAAAGAAATTGAGGAACGCAGGAGGGAGATTGGGGAGAGGAAGGCCAAGAAGTTGGCCGAAAGCTTCTTAGAGGGATTGGCCAAGGATTTAGCTCCTGAAAGCGGCGTTGGTGAGAGCTGCGACGGCTATGGTGTCGGTACAGAGAAACCGACCTGAGTTGAGAGACCAAGGATAGATGCTGAAGATGGATCCGGAATATGATACCCCCGAGTGACCCGGCATTCGAGAAGTCAAACCACGTTGCGAATGAAGAATTAAGAGTTCTGATGATTGTGGTTGTTTTTGAAAATTATAGCGAGTCCTCCAACCCAGTTAACCCTTCGCATTAGCAGGCGGTCTCACCATTATTGCCCACAAGCAATGTGAACGGAGATATGGCAGTCATTCCTTGGACTCAATTCTCTCAATTTGCTCTTCACTCCGAGCTAGGGCAAACAGCATAGCTGCATATGGTATCCATGGCCACTTGAGTACTCTCTCAATCAAAATCGCACGAACGCGCGGCCTCAAATAGGCAGGCACATACATCAAACCATCTCAAATCCTCCTTTATCGACAACACCGAGGTCCTCTCCCTACTTTCCTCAGTCGCCCCGTTTCCACAATAGTGAGAATCCACGACACTCAAGGGGTCCTCCCCTTCCATTTCGAATCAATGCTCCCTACCCATTAATCACCAGCCGTGCTTCCACCTACTCTGCGCCATCCTCATGACAACGATCCAAAAACGAATAAATGAAAAGAATAATCCAAAGCCCAACTGGCAGGAGGCCGTGGAGTGCAAAATTGTGGGATTCCCCTGCACTTTCTCTTCATACCCGCCATGTGTTGTGTATCACAGCTCCCAGACCGACCCAAGAAGCAACAACGCCTGAATGATTTGACTGACCCAATACACCGACAGAAAGAAATAAATAAACGTAAAATCCAATCCATATACCCCTCCCAGAGTCACAAAACAAGAAGAGATGGAAGAAAGACGTATATGCTTTTTGGATTCCGAAAAAGGGGAATTGACGGACGAAGAGTAACGTGCCATTGGGATCAAGTCAAAAACCACATGCACCCGCAAGGACTCATTTCAGGCCCAGCTCTTGGTGCTAGGCCTTGTGGCGACTGGCCCCAGCCCGCCAAAGATCTCTTATCAAGTTCAGGGGTTGCCTGTGCCCCGTGGGGATCCTCCGTCTCAAGGATCTTAATGACAATCGGGTCGCCGTCCTCGTCCCGCAGTATCTTTGCCTCCTCTCCAGGGCCGCGAATCTCAACCTGCGTACAAGCTGGCATAGCCGCGCCCGACGTTGACACACGGCGCTCCTCAAGCTTAATAACTCGCGGGTAAGGAGGAGGTGGCGGTACGTAATTGTGGTCGGTGTCGATCGGCCCAAAGGGTCCCGTCGATGAGGCGCTTGAGGAAGTCATTGTGGGACTGGCGTCGCTGGTGGTGGAGCTAGTTGTGGTAGCGGAATCCGCCGTGGAGGAACTAGTGGAATCAGGAGCATGACCGTTTGGCGGGCCGAAACCTTGTTTTCTCGAGGAGAATATTCCCCCAGGCCCGCCTTGGAACGAATCTGAAGGAATTGTCTGACTCTCTCCCCCGGATGTCGTCGTCGTTGTCGTGGTTGGGGCTGGCGTGGTAGATAGAGATGACGATGTTCTTGACGACGGGGACGGCGACATCGACCAGTTGGAGAAGCTCGAATTCTGTTGGGCAAAGATAAAAAGCTCGAGATAAGTGTCCGGCCAATTGCACACCCATGGCTTGTCGCCGTATTGCGCGACTCCTTTCCTCTTGAAACTTGCCATTCCGGCATCGATGTTAACCTGTCTAATCTTTTGCCGGGAATTGGTTGCCGAGCTGAGAAAGCTTTCCGGAAGAATGACGGTTTTGTTATAGGACAGCATTTTGTACCAGGCGGGCCCGCGGTTGGGCTCGTGCTTATCGCTGACCAAGCCCAGTGCTACCGGCTGCTGGATTAGCGGCGGCTGAGTTCCATAAGAGTAAACATGCTCCAGAAGAGTGAAAGAGTGGTTGCAGTTCAGCGAAACGCTGTATTCATCGTTGGCTTTGCTGACGGTCAAGTATAGGCCCGAGATAACTATACGGCAGTTCCAGGCTGCTGACAAGCTGGGGTCCTGGAAACAAGTTGGAGACTGCTCGTCGTTCAGGAGTGGCATGCCGTAAGTACCCAACGGTAAGGGTGGAAGGTCTGAGGGGACCGGGATGGGTTCGGCATCAAATGTTGGTTCCCTGGGAATGTCAGCAGCAGCCTGTCAATGGGGTAGCCATCAGCAACTTACCATGGCCCTCCTCCGCGCCCTTTCCTTTGCTTGGCCACGAAGGTGCCCACTACAGAACCTAATATCGTTCCCATAAGCACCAAGACGACAGCAATGAGACATATTGCCCAGTATGGAATTACGCCGCAAAGCTTCCGCCTCATCCAGAGCTGCCATCTTTTTGGCGGTTTCCTCTTTTCCGACATTTCGTTGTTTAGGCTGAGCCGCCGTTGGCTATCATACGAGGTGAAGCTTGGAGCTGAATGCCGAGAGCGGGGCGACCCAAGATCTTCTGTAGACTCGAATTCGGGATTGCGGGTAGCCAGCCCAATGCCTCCCGCTCCGGGGATGGCTTGAAGTGTGGATGGAGGCACAGTGACCGTGAGAGGTACTACCGTGGCTCCTTGGACGACTCCGGCGACGCCGTCGGCGTCCCTTGCCTTCTGGATGCATGCCTCATCAGGATAGCGGCTATACGGTGGCAACTGCTCGGTATGGCCATCGGGCCCAATCATGTCGTCCACATCATCACCGTCGGGACCCATCCGCCGTCGGTATTGATCTGGCAGCCCATGAAATCCAAGCGGAATAGCCGCGGCCTGGAGGGCATTTGCCTCAATCCCCCCATTTTGAGGATACAGGGCGTAAGGATGACTCGGACCTCGTGGTCCCGAATAAGATGATTCCGACAATGGCAGCGTAGACGCTGTCGTAGTGCTCAGGGTCCTCGCTAGTCGCACATTTTGTGGGTACATTTGATATGGGTGCGATGGCCCCGAAGGTCCTTGATATGGGCTTTCGCTAGTAAATACTGCGGTCGATTCGGTGGAGTTTGTGGTTTGTCGAGTCAACCCTGCAGACTCGGTGCGTGACGACAATGAGTCTTGCGAGTTGTGGGCTTTTGAAGTGCTGGAAGGGCGGCCGGACCTCGACGACGAACCCGAACTTTCATCGGCCATGAGGGTCGAGTCTGACGCCAGGGACGCTGTAGAACCCTCGGATCTGTCATGTATGTTTGCTGGTCGGAAACCATCTGCAATGATGCCCGCCGAAACCAAATCGTGCTCCTCGCCCAAGTCATTGACCGACACCCTCACCGAGCTCCTCGTCGACACTCTCCTCCCCGACCCGTCGGCCTTGTTGCTCGTTGACTCCATTGTCGCGTCGCACGGGGTTTGACAAATCAAACCATCAATCGGTCCAGCCGGCACCGCCAACTCTTCAAAGACGGGCGACGGCTCCCGTTGAAGGCATCGACCCCCTTAGCCAAATCCTCTTCACTGCGATTGGAATGTCCGTTCTGCGGTCGTCTTTTTGGCTATGAACTCTCGTCGGCTCCTAGAAGGCAAAGTGCGCGGGCGTGCGGGTGATATTTGGGTGGTTGCAAGGGTGATTGGCAGACAGAGACCCCCGAGGCCTGAAATGGGCGAGGCCTAGTAGCGTCTCTGCCACGGAGTACGGTGCTAACCTTGTAGGTAAGGTAGGAGGGTGCTATGGATCTGCACGTTCCGTTCCCATGCGTTAAAACGGACGCTGCAACGGGAAAGCGACCAGATGGGCTGAGTATGTGTCGAGAAGAGAGTGTGGCCTTCGGACAATTCAGGAACAAGCAAGTCTCTCTGGGCTGCTCTGTCTGGGACACTGGCACGACTGGGTTTCGGACTCGATTTGGGGGGCTACGGCACACCTTGCAATTGGCCAGCTGGTGACGGGAGATGCCCTGGACCTCCTTTCCCCTTTTCGGGCGGAGTGCTCTAGCGGGGCCGTCGGAGTTTCTTGGCAGCATGGCGTGCAGCGCTCAAAAGCAGATCCACTGCTCAACTGCCAGGACTGCCAGGGTTACCAGGTTCAACTCCACTCAAACGAAACCTGCTGGTCCATCCATGGACCATTCCAAGCGCACAAACATGGAACGCTGTCTGGCAAATGGTTGCTGCAGGAGGCAGTGGAAGTCTCCGCTGGCAACACGAGCACTGTCGACGTCGCGAGACGGTCGTTTCGGCTTGTTCGGCGGTGGCCAAAATCTTGAAAGCTGCCAAGGCATAGCTAGTATGCTCAACTACTCCATCCTAATTGCAGAATCGTTGTCCCAAAACGATGCGCAGCTCGAACGTCTCATTCGCCCTGACGATTAATCAAACGGCACTCTCTAAGCGGCGACTTTTGGCTCGAAGTGTAGCTTTATGGCCGGTAGCACACAGATGCCCTGGCCAGCCAGGCTTTGGCAACTTCCTCGGCAGCGTTTCCCGCAATTCTCCAGCCGGGGAAACCAATATATTCGAGGCTTGGGATTCGCCCGTTTGATTTAAGCCTGTAGCTGGCCATTCCACACCTGGCAGCAGAGATCGGAGTACGGGGGGAACTGGACGTAGCCTGGCCTATAAAATGAACCAAATGGGTCGTACTACCGTGAATGAGCATTTGACCGTGAGAGGCCGGAGGAAGTGTCTGTCCCAGAGTAGCGACAGTTTCGACAGTCTTCTCACACCGAGTGTTCTTCTCGGCCTGTTCTCAACCGGCTCTTCGTTGTCTTTGACACCGAACCCGCTCAAAACCCTCAGAATTCCGAAGTGACTCGTTAACAAACGTCTAGAGTCAAGCTGGCATGTATATTGAGCTCGAAGAGCAAGCTGCAACGGTCTGCTAGTGTGCATGACAGGGAATTCGAGTCGTTGCACGCAACCTGTCACCCTATAAGTACCATATGTACATACATACAGGGACAATATGTGATGGCCATCTTACCTGACAGTCTTGACTTACATCGGGTAGAGGTATATTCCTGCTAGTAGTAAGTTGTTCAAACATGCTTGATCCCTGGGGAGACCGAAGCGTCATGCGGCCATATCATCTTTTCTTTAGGGGAAATATGGCGTACGCCTGGAGTCTCGATTCTTCCAGGTTGCCTTTCCTCGGTGATCGCGAGATGCACCACCGCTTAGGAATGCAACAGGATCGGTTGAGATGCCCAGCTTGCATCATCACGGTAGTACTTCGTACCGGCTGCTGCTATATTTAAGGACGGGATGTTCAAGAGTTCGCTAAACCCCTACTGGCCTACATCACCATGTGCGGTGTTTAACCTCAGCATACCGCAGACCTCGGTGTGAGATCTGAGTTCGCACCAGTCTCTAGCGTACCTACGGTAGGTATATGAGGTGCTGGGTACGGACACTATTTCAGCACGAACGCCAGATGGGAACCTGGAACTCATCGAATCCATACGGTAGGTCTTGTATGATTTCTTGCACAGTAGAACATGAAAGGCGCTGCTCCTAGGTAGTACCGGTATCTGGCTATGGAATGACCACCTACATACCTAGATGACCACATCTCGGCGGTTAAATTCCTGGTCGCGGGAATCTACCTGATGCTGTATTTCACCTGACATATTCGTATGTACCCCACGAAGTTGCAACCTTGGAAGTATTGACGGGAAAGTCGACAATCGTGATCCAATTCAATTAATCGGCTCGCTCGGCTCGCTCAAACACAAAAAGAAGCGGCTGTGCTGGGAAGCATCTGCAGCAATCCGGTCACCACAAGCCCTGATAGAGACCGACCGTACTCCCGCATGAGGAAAGGTGCCGTGGTTACTCGAGAAGATACCTTATGTACCTTATATATTGAATTGTACTGTAGCCTAACGCGGAACAGCGGTACTATACTGTACCAACGTTTATTCTACCCTTCTTTTACTGCCCATTCTTCTTACCCCACGCTTTCATGCCCGCGCTTCGGGCATCGCGCCGAAAAAAATGACTGGAGAGGAACCATCGAGGAGCCGCCTCGTCGATGCTTGTTTGGTCCCATCTTCACACCATCTCAACGCCTAGAACATAGCCATCGAACACTCTCTGATTGTTTGATGTTCTGTTGCAGCCTCACTTTGGTCCATGAGCCTTGTTATAATTTGCCAAGTCTTTGTCATGAGGCTGCGAGATGTTTCTCGATTTGGCTGTCGCTCTGACTACCTGGATTGCCCCGCTCCTTCTCCAGGTATTACTGTAATTACGTAACAATACCGTACAGAATTATCACGGTAATTATGTCCATGCCCCACCTGTCCTTTTCAAACCCCCCATTGAGAGCCGTGAATCTTCAATTTCTTTTTGGTCATATTCATGAATCCGTTCGATACCTAACCTCAGCAGCCTGACCTGTCCGGCGGTGCCCGTCAGGCACCATGGTTATACCTTGCAAGATGGCACTTCTTTCTTTTCCTCATCCTCTCTTCGTGGCTCCATTCAATACTCAGCAGCTGCACTCTGACCGCCGAATGTCATCAGAAGCGGAAGAGATCGAACAAGGTTGCACGCGGGTATCTGCGTGTATGCAGCTAGCGACTGCAGTGTCCTTGACCTCCTCTTGAAAGCAGGGCGCGTGGCTTACTGAATATGGCGGGTCCTGAGCGATGGACGACCAATCAATTTCCGCCCGGTTTATACGCCAAACACCCACAAAGTTGTCCGATCCGTGACCTTCGTTAAGTGAGGCTCCGAGACGCTGGGACGAATGAATGCATCTGGTACGGGACTCCAAGACGGAGCTCCAAATACCACGGTGCGCAAGCCTCATGTGCTATTGCCAGATGCCTCCTCGTCTTGTCGGTCCTGGCCCAGTTTGGGAGTGAAACCATGCACGACTGCATGCAGACTTGGACGTGACGCTTTGCCCGACTGCTGCAGAACAACCACAGCAGCCAGACGCGCACCGTGCGCATCTCTCCCCTGAGTGTATTCTCATCTCCATGGTAAGTCTCCCGGTATTCTGGCGTCTGCCCAGTCCCTATATCAGGGCTGTGCCCGTCTTCTTCCTGGCCCTCTGTGTCTTCCTTACAAACTCTTCCAACCTTGATCCTCGGCTCTTGCCTTGAATTTGCTTCGCAATCACAGTTGGTGGCAATAGTCGACCCCTCGGTCACTTCTACCACTCTGTTGACCCATCCGAGTGGGTCAAGGGTTCCCCGGTCACTCTCTACCGCTACAGCCACCTAGGCCAGGGCCGTAGGTTGGGTTTTATTCAGGTCGCCTTTATACCTGCCAACTCTCCACGAAACAATGTCTGTCAGCTCCCGCAGTTCGAGCTCGGGCTCGAGCTCTAGGGGCCAGTACAGGGAGCGCCGTCTCCCCAAGACGGCCGCTGTCAATGCTCTGCTCTACTTCAGCGGTCGGAACCCAACGAGGGTCAAGAGTGTCCGGGTCTACTACAACGACGACGATATTGAAACGGGGAGCACTGGTTCTGGTTCCGTCTTCTCCTGGGCCAGCGGAAGGAGCGACGTCTATCTGGTCGAATCGACCACGCCGTACTGGTACGATGACTACTACATGGAAACGTCCGCAGAACCAAAACATAAGAAGCGGAAGTCTCGGAAGCAAGGTAGATCCTCCCGCGCATCCCAGCGCCCTCCCACAGGTACCTGGCCGAGACACGCAACTGTTCAAGACGAAAGCGACGATGACGACGATGACGAGAGCGTCAACAGCTACGATGACTATGGGCCCCCACAGGCCGGTTTCCCGCATCCAGGCATGATGCCTCCGCCGGGCCATCCTCCCGGCCCTCCTCCGGGAGCGTTCCAGCCTGTCTACGGTGGCATGTATCCGCCACACGTCCACCCTGAATTCGTTCCGCCTCCCCCACCGATGGGACCAGCAGCTACGCCCCCGCCACCACCGCCTGGAGGCCACTTCGTGCCCGACAGTGCCGGAATCCAGGTGTTTGTTGACGGCTAAGCCGCAGAGCTCGCGAGCTGGAAAGCTGCAGGGTGAGTGCGGTGATCATGATTGTACGACGTTACGGCGCAGGCGTTTACGGCGTTTAGGTGAATGGAAGGAACGTCCAGGACATTCCAATTTTCTGTACCAATACCAACAGACTTTTCGCGCGGCAAGGGCGCATTACAGAGTCTCCAGTCCGGGCCACAGGACGGATTGGTTCTTTTTTTTCGCTGGAATACCAAGTTTTCCAAGACATACGTTGGCAGTTTCAGGGTAAAAGCAGCGGGAGGTGGGCAGCTTGCTTGTGGGCAAGGCGTTCAATGGAACACGACTGTTCCTCTCTTCTTGATGAGTGGCACATAATGAGACATGACTTCTGTGCTTCGGCCCAAGTTAACTCTCCTAAGAGCTTTTGGCATCGTGCTTGAGCTCCACAATCCGTTGGGCAACGGCAGCCCAAAGATTTTGGTATATTAGGTACGGTTTCAGCACTGAACAACTGTCATGATTATCAATAATCAGCTCGCAGAAAGCTACATATCCAATTTGTGATCGAATTAATGAGGCCCGCTGATACCATATGGCACTTTGGGTGCTTGACGGCCTCGGAGATAAGTTATGGACAACCCTAACCCTGCTTCGTCGTCTGCTTGCTTTGGCGCCTTGCTGCAGCTTCAACTCATCACGGCGCTTGCATGGTGCTTTGGGTCGTCCCCTCTCACGGGCCCCGACGGTATCTGCGCGCCACTGATGACTCACCAGAAAGCGTACCTTTGACATGCCGCTTTCGTCGGTCGTAGATTCAGTAAGTGATTCGCATTGTGCTTCACGCCGGAGGAGTTCACGCCGGAGGAGGTCATGTCTCTCTGCCTTATTCGCTCTCGTCTCAAGGGCAACTCAAGGTAACAGGAGGAACATGACGGCGGTCGTTGAGACTTGAGAGCTTCCTTGATGGCGGGGTTAAGGCGGGGCATTCCCGCTCGTCCGTTAACTCAAACAGAAGCTGCGCCTCATTGAGGCATGTGACCTAAATTCTAATCCGGACGGACAGCATGAAAGAGGCAGCCTTGTGGAACAAAGCAGCACTCCTCTGAGTTCTGTTCTTGCATCTGAGTGCGATTTTGATGCGCCAAAATTTGAGGTTGATACGACGACGGATGGATGGAGTCTCAATGAGCCCTCGCTCTGTCCTCTTATGTAGTTGTTGATAGGGATCAACTAGGTAACAGTCTGCAACACAAAAGATTCTGCGGTTTGTAAAAGACATACATACTGAACCCTGCTCCTACTCAACCTGCTGCCCACCTTGAAGCCTGAAGGATGCGACTACAATATCTACTTGCCTTAACTAGTCATAATCTATGCAGATTCTGACCAAGACAGACGAGGAGGCGCACAACTCTCGGCCCGCTTGTATTATGCAATGTCCTCCGCTCAGCAATGTGCGCCGAGCGGTAGCAACGGAGAGGGCTGTGGCTGCTGACAACATTTCTGAATGCACTCTCCATTCCAGGCTTCACAGAGTTCAATTGGCTGATGCTGTCGGGTGGCCCCGGACGCATTTCACCGGACGTGGGCATCTACAAGTACCAAACTATTTCAAGAGGTCTCCCAAGTTGGCAACATCAGCAACCCGGTACGGTGCGGTCAAACCAGCCGATTTCGAGAACAAACAGGAATGTCTAATAATATCGCTAGGAAGGTAATTATATGAACTTGAAAGGACGGGAATACAGTGACTCGAGTGATAGGCCAAATTCCCCCCACTGCTCTCCCAGCACTTGCACTCTCCACCAATAATTTTGCCACGGAAGAGTCACTCGGCCGAAGGGTCGGGTCCCGGCGAGCAGCAAGAGGAATGAATGGATTTTGTCCTCAGTCAACCGACCTGTGGCGGCCCGGGGAAGTGGATCACTATCGGCCGCCGCCCCGGGGTCCCGTCGTCCGTCTCAGCGGCCAATCACCCCCGATGACGCACTGCGGGTGAGGCTTAGCTGGTTTCCTCCTCCCATAGGTTGCCTTGTTGCTCTGCACGATCTCAGTGTATCGGCAACCCACTGCAGATACGCATAACAAAAAGTTGGTGAGACTGTGGCTGGATAAACATTTAGAAGTTCAGCATGCCAGTGGTAGGGGCCGCAGGCGTATGCAACCATCCCAAGGTGTCCTGGGACAGCAGACCTGAACCGGGTAGGCCGATGAACTTGAGGTTTGACCAAGGCTGTGACCGTTCATCAACAGCCACTCAGGCTTGGATGCCTCATCTCTAGCGCCAACATCTGCCGTGCTGCTGCCTTGGAGCGGAGATCGAGGACAGATTATTTATGTTCCAGGTATTACTCAGATAGTCGGCCAGTTAGCAGCTGCTGGCAGGGTTCCTGTGATAGTCAGCACTTCAGAACACACGAGACAAGACAATCTGAGCTGTCTCACCCTCTCCACCCGTGGTCTGCCTTGTGCTGCGCAAGCATAAAAACCAAAGCAACCCCCCTCCCTTTCCACCTGAGACGTTCGAGCCGGATCCTAAATCAGTTTCCTCACTTCTCGACTCGTTCCATCCGAGTCCCCGCCTTGCTCGCTCATCGAATCGACTACTCCGTATCTGGCTTGTTTAGCGCCGTGACCATGGACGAACTGCCTCCCTTGCCATTGTCCTCAGGGGCTGGGTTTGCAACCGTCGCTCCCCAGAATGCAATCCTCGACTTCTTTTTCCCGGGGATTTCTGTCCTCTCTACCGCCGTGGAAAAGTATCTCCATATCGACTTGAACATCTATATCCCCTTGGTCATGCTCCTCGGCGGCCTGGTCTTTGTCTGGCGTTATTTCAGCGACTACGTCTGGGACATCGTCCAGTCGTACCTCATGTCGGTGGTCGACATTCGCGTAGACGACGAGATCTACAACATGGTGATGGCCTGGGTGTCCAAGCAACGCTTTTCCCAGGGCGCCCGCCGTTTCGTGGTTAACACCAACCTGAACTCACGATCGTGGTACTTGTGGAGATACAGAGAAGATGAGGACGACGACGATGAGGAAGGCGCCAACGAAAGCGGCGGCCAAGCCAGCTGGGAAAAGAAGAAGAAACGGGCGCTCGCCTATACCCCGACATTTGGGAGCCATTGGTTCTGGTACAAGGGCCGCCTCCTCATGTTCCGGCGGACGCAAAACACCCAGGCCGCCGCCTTCATGACGGCCAGCGAACGCGAGGAGATTTCCATCTCTTGCTTTGGGCGGGACCCCTGGGTGCTGAAGGAGCTTCTACACGAGGCCCGGCAGGAATACATGAAGCACGATGAAAACAAGACCATCATCTACCGCGGCACTACCAAGAGTGGCTCGACTGAGCCCGTCTGGCAGCGCTGTATGGCGAGGACGAGCCGTCCGTTTTCGACCGTCATTCTCAACGAGAAGGTCAAGAAGGACCTGATCGACGACGTGACCGACTACCTCGACCCGGCGACCCGGCGCTGGTACTCAAACCGCGGCATCCCCTATCGCCGCGGCTACCTGCTGTTTGGCCCGCCGGGAACCGGCAAATCCTCCATCAGTCTGGCGTTGGCGGGCTTCTTCAAAATGCGCATCTACATTGTCAGTCTAAGCTCAGTTACATCCAGCGAGGAGAACCTGGCCTCGCTCTTTTCAGAGCTGCCTCGGCGGTGTGTCGTCCTTCTGGAGGACATTGACACGGCTGGTTTGACGCATACGCGAGAAGACGGGAATCAGGTGCCCAACAGCGACGTGGCGCCCAACAACACAGCCACGCCTAGCAAATCTCGCGGGCAGGGGAACGGCAACAACAACAACAACAACACCAACAACAATCAACCTATTGGCCGTCTCTCTCTGTCTGGACTGCTGAACATTCTCGACGGCGTCGCTTCGCAGGAGGGCCGTGTGCTCATCATGACGACAAACCACCTTGAGAAGCTTGACAAGGCCCTCATTCGGCCAGGCAGAGTCGACATGATTGTCAAGTTTGACCTCGCCGACGCAGAAATGACCGCTGCCATCTTCCGAGCGATCTATGCGCCCCTGGAGGGAGACAAAGTCCGCGCATTCCCGTCTCCCGCTGCCACCACATCCTCTCCTGGTACCTCGAGAGCGCTTTTCAAATCGCGAGCCGGCTTGCCCACCGCCGAGGAGGAGAAAGCCCGCGAGGCGGAAGCAGCCGAGGCAGTTAGGAGAAAGGAGGAGGCCATCGCCAAGGTGGACATCCTTTCCAAGGAGTTTGCCTCAAAGATTCCTGCTCGTGAGTTCTCGCCTGCTGAAATTCAGGGGTTCTTGCTCAAGCATAAGCGGAACCCCGAAAAAGCAGTCGAGGGCGCGGAGATTTGGGTTGCTGACACGCGAAGGGAAAAGAAGAAGGAGCAAGAGCTAAAGGAAGCTCAGGCGAAGAGAGAAGAGGAGGAGAGCATGAAAAAAGCGCAAGAGGAGGAGGGGGAAGGGAAGAAGAAGAAGAAAAAGAAGGGGAAGAAGGAGAGGCGCTCAAATCGGAAGACTTCTTCGACGAAGTCCAAATCCAGAAAGAAGGATGAAAGCGGAAGTGAGGAGTCGAGCTCGGATGGAGAGTCGTCTTCCGAAGCGGAGAGTAGTGAGTCCGAATCGGAGCGAGAGGCGGCTGCCACGAAGAAGCGGAGCAGAAGCGCAGCCGCCGTGGCCGAAGAGAAGACGACTGCGCCGGCGCCTGCTCCTGCAGCCGAGGCCGAGCCGGTGGTGGTGGTGGTCCATCCTCCTCCCACTTTCACGGTTGACACGGACAAGGCCAACGGAGCCAGTCTCGACGCGCAGAAGAACACAACGCCTCGGGAGGCGGATTCAGGCTATGGCACACCGTGAGGGAGCAATTGGTGGTTAGACTTTGTTTCTGCGAGGACGGGTTGGGGGCAGGGCTGGAACCTCCTATATCACTTCCAATTGCATTACCAGGCGTTGGTTGACGTTAGGTACGCTTGTCTGTTCTGTATGTACTCTACTTAGCAGTAGACGGTTGAGCCGATGATAAAGGCTCTAGACCTGTGCTTGTAAGCCGATGGCGAGCGAAATACAAGAACCATGTTGCTGGGGCCGAACCCGATTCCAGGCCATCCCCGTCATAGGTTGGCTGAGTACCTTAAGTAAATACATACGTACGAAGTGAGAATGTCCAACTCCAATCCAATCCAGATCCGGGCAAGTCGATCAATCCATCGACCGTTTATCGGCTCGGGGCGAAGAAGAGGAATAGCCGGCCGATAAGCGGCGATTACCCTGATTGGAGGTCCGCCATCGTCCCATCAGTCGACACTTGACAGGTTCGCGAGAGTCGTCACCCGCTCAGCCACGCCGCGACACGACACGACGATGCCCGAACCCCCGTTCCTGCAGCATGTCAGCGTGGTAACGTTGGCGGGCGACGAATGGGATGGAGGAGCTCCTCCGCAATTGGTGGGGGACTTGGGAGCATCGGGACCCTGGATGCACGGATTCGGAGTCTGTCCCACAAACAACGGTCTCTTTGTCTGAGGACCCTCGGGGATGCAATCGGGGATCAGAGCCTGCCGAACGTTGAGGCAGATTTTATTCTGTACCGCCTGGGGATTTTGTAGCTGTTATAGGTTTTCACCGAGACAAGAATGGTGATCTCCTGCTGTTGATTTAGCATGGTATTGTACTGTAACCATTACCTACCTTCAGTGTAATAAATCAAGGTATGTAATCGACACTATGTATTGAAGTATTGACAGACACTCCCGTCGCCTGCCGCCATTTCGGCGGGTTCTAGCCGACCGCGGCCAGAACCCGCCGACTATTTCACACCTCTCATAAGTCCAAAGTCAGGCAAGTCAAATACTCGCCGACAAACCAGTGGGCTGTTTGTGGAGAGTTTATCTTCTTATCAATCTCGCATGGAACCTCCACCTGAAAGATTAGATCCGTACATACCTACCTAACCATAAAAATCCTCGAACCCGCAGCGGAGACAAGCTACGCGTACGTTAAAAGCACAACAGGCACGACAGCGTAATCGGGAGAGCTGTGTTTTATTGCGTTAATCCTCACGCTCCTTTCTGCCTTTCACACCTTCCCCCAGACATCATCCATCGTTTGTCTGGCCCCGCCAAACCCCATAGGTGCGTTGATATTGTCTGAGCCGTCCTATACAATTGTTCCCGCCACAAGGGTGGCTCTTCCAAGGGGGGAAAAAATTCATATTTGAACCTCCATTCAACCCCGTCACTCCCCGTTTCCCACCTGCTGCTTTTCGTTACCTTTCACGCTCTTCCAAATTGTATAACCCTCTGTCCAAAGATATCGACGGTGTACTAACCTCGAGCACAGTCATGTACGTTATCCTGCTGCCACCTCATCATCAGTTACACCCTTACGCCTGCATGTTGGAAAAACTGGGTCTTGAGCATGGGGAAAACGGCGGTGAATGGCTCCAAAATAACATGGGACGAGGCGCTAACTGATCTGCCCCTCCAAAAACAAAAGACCCTCCTTTCCTCGAACGATCGTGTCTCTTCTGCTCCTCAACATCCACTCTCCCCTGATTCCTTACTTGCAACCCGCCCAATTGCTCGCCCACCATGGCCTCGCGACCTCAGAATATCGGTATCAAGGCCATTGAGATTTATTTCCCCAGCCAGGTGCGTCGTCTGGTTGTCCCCTTGGCACGCCAGAGCCGCCTCATGCTGCTTGCGCCGACATCGCTGACAGCTGCAATAGTATGTGGAGCAATCCGAGCTCGAAAAGTTCGATGGAGTTAGTACCGGCAAGTACACGATTGGCCTTGGCCAGACGAAGATGAGCTTCTGCGATGATCGTGAGGGTCAGTATTCCTGGAGTTGCCACTGTTTCCTGGCTCTGTGTCTCCTTTTCATTCATTATTTATTTCTGCACACTGGGGTTGTATCCGGCCGCCACCGTTCGTGTGTGGGCGGCTGGGTGGGTCCTGTTTGTGTTAATTGATGAACCCAGGCCTTGTCTCGTGCTCAGGGGCTGATGTGATTTGGCGTGGGGTACCCCGCCAATTCTAGACATCTACTCGTTTAGCTTGACCGTCGTGTCCAAGCTCCTCAAGAACTACAACATCGACCCCAATTCAATCGGCCGCCTAGAGGTCGGCACCGAGACCATTCTCGACAAGTCCAAGTCGGTCAAGTCGGTGTTGATGCAGTTGTTTGGCGACAACACCAACATTGAGGGTGTCGACACGGTCAACGCGTGCTACGGCGGCACGAATGCCCTGTTCAACAGCGTCAATTGGATCGAGTCTTCAGCTTGGGATGGTCGGGATGCCATCGTTGTTGCTGGCGACATCGCTCTTTACGCAAAAGGCAATGCACGTCCCACGGGTGGCGCTGGTGCCGTCGCCATGCTGATTGGCCCCGATGCGCCCATCGCTTTCGAGCCCGGTCTCCGGGGTAGCTACATGCAGCACGTCTACGATTTCTACAAGCCCGACCTAACCAGCGAGTACCCCTACGTCGATGGCCACTACTCGGTCAACTGCTACCAAAAGGCCCTCGACGCCGCCTACCGCGCCTACAACAAGCGCGAGGCCCAGCTTACGAAGGGCGTCAACGGCCACCTCAATGGCAACGGCGTCCATGATGGCGCTCTGCCCAAGACGCCTATCGATCGCTTCGATTACATGGCTTTCCACGCCCCCACGTGCAAGTTGGTAGCCAAGTCGTACGCGCGCCTCCTCTACCTCGACTTCCTTGCCGACCCAGAAAACCCCGCCTTCGCTGATGTGCCCCCGGAGGTGCGCGACATGGACTATGAGAAGTCGCTAACCGACAAGGTCGTTGAAAAAACCTTTATGGCGCTTACCAAGAAGCGCATGGCCGAGCGTGTCAACCCCTCGACCCACGTCCCCACCAACTGCGGCAACATGTATTGCGGCAGCGTCTACGGCGGCCTGGCCAGTCTGATCAGCCTCGTTGACAGCTCTACGCTCCAGGGCAAGCGGATAGGTGTGTTCAGCTACGGCTCCGGTCTGGCTGCGAGTTTCTTCTCGTTGCGCGTGACCGGCAGCACTGAGAAGATCGCCAAGGTTCTGGACATTAACAACAGACTGGCCGCGCGGCGGGCAGTGCCTCCGGAGACGTACGATGCGGTAAGCTTGATACCACCTCGACAAGCGAGTTTCATGGGCCACCTTGCTAACTAACAAATTTTAGATGTGCGACCTCCGCAAGAAAGCCCACCTTCAAAAGAACTTCACACCCGAGGGCGATGTCTCAACCATCGCTCCCGGCACATACTACCTGGAGAAGGTGGACGACATGTTCAAGCGCTACTATTCGGTCAAGGCATAGACGACCCCTCCATTCATCACAGTGGGATGCGTAACTACACGGAGACATGCATTATAGACGGCCCAAAACCTGGAGCTGGGCATGTTCCCGCTGGTTCGGTTCTGGCGGAACTAGTGGCTGAAAATTCTTGAGGAGCGGGTTGGATTAATAGACCGTGGTGCATCGCATCAGGTGGTTTCGTTTCGGCACCTCCGTTTTTGGCTGGCGCAATGCGATACACAGGCATGGGGGCACCATTGCTGCTTTTCCTTGTCTTGTCTTGCTATATGCGAGACTTGAAGGTGAAATGTGGCTGCGAGAAAGAGGAAATAGAAGAATAGTGCGGACGAGAGGGTCTTCTGCGGTTAGACAAGTGTCCCGTTGCTTACCTGGGCCTGTTAATAATATGTGGTGTGTGAAGGGGATTCCGTCTGGTTCACTCGTCTTCGCGGGTGTGGACAGGTTAGGCATCGTCTGTTCCGCTTACGCTTGGAGCTTGCTTGTATATAGCGAGTCTGGCTACTGCTGGCTCTCTAGACGGCTGTGCTTCTGAGCCTTGAGCTCGGCTTGGCCGGGTACTTTGGCTGCAAATGATGCACTGGGCGAGTGCGCGAGTGGCCACGCTGTGGAATGCAATAGACTATACAGAGTATAATTCAACATGGAGCAGTCTATTAGAGTGTCTCTTACTGGTGTTATACCAACCTAGGTGTAATAGCTCGAGTCACTAATGTCTTGGATAGGTAGTTCAAGATGCACTTGGTGTGGGAAAACTCGGCTGTAATCGTGGGATGTGGTACGTGGGATGAGTTCGAGATGTTGATGAAGGATGAGGCTGGTTGAACGGAATGCATTTCCTGGAGTAGGTGTGAAGAGCGTCGCGACGCTTTATCAAAGTTAAATCCCCTCAGGTTAGAGATCCGATCTCGCTCAGCGGCTGGTTGGATCTGATCGTGCTCATGTTTGGATCGTCTTGGAATCTATGAGGCTAGGAGGAGTTGGTCTTGAAACCTGAGATCCTTTTCATTCAAAAGTGATCATATCTGCTGTTTGCTTATACAGTACCATACCTCCCGTACTACAATCAGGTTATCGGAACTGTCTTTTGAACCGCTATATCCATTGGTGACAATATAGCTCGCAAATCAAACCCCCTACCCCTGACTCCCTGAACTCATCAGGGTGTCTCTGCTGTATGTGCGAGCAATTGCAACTTCGCCATCCTTCTAGATAGATATCCTTACAATCCCACGCATAGCCCTCTAAAACTTATCACTCAGCACTTCATCCCGCTCAGTAAAGCTATCCATAGACTCGGCGCACCACCCTGTCGCTCCCAGGAACACGAGAGGTCCCACTAATTACCTTGGGTCTTATTTCACTCCAACCAGAATCCGCTCCTATGATTGGTCGAATGGTGTAGTTGGTTATCACGTCAGTCTAACACACTGAAGGTCTCCAGTTCGAACCTGGATTCGATCAACTCGTTTGCTTTTTGCCCTCAACTGCTTGTATCATCCCCCGGAGACACATGTAAACGTTACTCTCTGTTGGCAGTAACGTCAGGTTTGAGTCACTGTCCTTCTCAGCCGCTGTCGTGACTCAACCCCAGCCACCTGAATCGAGACGTCTGAAACGTTAAAAGACAGCTCAGACCAAAAAAACCCGGTTGTCGTGGTTAGCTCAACACCTACAAATTTGCTGTAGAACACGGACCACCCTTAACAACTTGATAGTGATTGGGCTCACGCACCTGCAAAAACTACTATCGCTTACAGCGTACATAGCTGTTACGAATTTTTGATTGGTTTAAAGGACGTGGTGGAACCTATGATCCTGAACGGTAAGTGTTGGATATCCTGAACGGTAAGCGTTGGATATCCTGAACGGTAAGCGTTGGATATCTTGAACGGTAAGCGTTCGAATTTGGATATCCTGAATGGTAAGTAGGGTATCCTAAACGGTAAGTGTTGGATATCCTGAATAGTAGGTTACTGTCAAATTGGCTATGTTGGAAAAGAGTATGGTTTTCCAGTTAGTAGGAAGATACTATATTCGACTGTGGTTGGCTTGAAATATCCACGGGCGAGCGTCAGCGAGCCAACTCCGCTCGTGCAGCAAACATTGACAATGATGCGTCCATATTCACAGGCTGGGAATACTAGTTAACGGGAAGGTACCTAGTTAGAGGCAGGTTCTCTTCACAAGACGGTAAAGTTGAGAGTTGCAACCAGGATTCCTCAACCCGAAAGCTAAGTTCAGGTGTGATGACACTGAAGAGAGGTGCTACGAGTGATGTTGGAAAGTGGGTCTGCCGGGATGTTAAATGGGCTCGTCATGTGAGGCGCGGGTGCCTCGCGCGTCTGCGCGGTCCCCACTGCCGTTGTTCAGGCGCGTCTCGCTCGCCACAAAACACGAGCAGCAGCCTGAGGACGTATCTCCGTCAAGGTAGCTGCACTCACCCTTCCCACTCACCAACTGCAGCGGACAGCGTTGCTAGCATCTTAGTCTCTTCAATTCCTCGTGGATTTGGTTTCCAAGCCCCATCTCTACAATCTTTCTCCTCTCATGTAAACGTTTGCACCACAAGCGCGTCACATTGCTTTCGCGTCCAGGATGTCGGATCCACAAGAAAAGGCGGGCTTGCTCGATTCCTGCTTGATAGCCTTTGTTCAAAGCAAGTCGTTGTCGAGTACCGTCATCGCGCAGGCATGTGTCTATACCAGATATGCCGTTCCCCGGGCTTTACTCTAATGGCTAGCACAGCTCTCACAGGTTGTCAAGGACCATGGCGCCGAGGTTCTGGAGCCCGACCGCAAAGGCAGGATCCGAATCCCGCAGGCTACGCACATCGTGTCAAACACCATCGACTTTGACCAGTATACCGAGGCACAAGCCATGATGATTCCTGTCGTTCGAACCGACTGGATCAAAGCTACCATAGCGCGGAACAAGGTCGCCCAAGTCCGCCCGTTCTCTCCGGATCCCAGAATGATTTTCTCGAGCGTCATTCTTACCTGTGCCGACATCCCGAACACAGATAAGGAAGCAATCACGGGTGCCATCATGGCACTCGGCGGAATGGAATCAAAAGACCTTACGCGCCAGACTACCCACATCTGCGCCTTATCCCTGGAGCATCCAAAATGTGTCGAGGCCAGGCAAAAGAGCCCGAAGTGCAAGATTGTGCTACCTCACTGGTGAGTCCGGTTGTGGATTTGGCGTCTCTTCGTTCACATCTCATAGATTGTAGGTTTGACGACTGCTTCCGGCTGGGAAAGCGGATTGACGAGGGGCCTTATCTTCTTCCCGACCCGGAGATTCTCAGGAAGGCTCCGGAAGAAGCCGTCAAGGTTCCCCCTCCAAGCCAGCAACTGGAGGGTGCGGTTTCGGCGGTTCCAAATGGCCCCTATGAGACCGACGGAAGCGAGAAACTGGTCGTCTTTGCGCAGAAGAAGGTCATGCTCTCGTCGGATCTACCCATTAACCCTATGCTACGCAAGACCATCACAGACAAGATCACCGAGGGAGATGGCGAGGTCGTTCACTCGGTTGAAAAGTGTGATATGTTCATTTGCCAGTACCGCGACGGCGACGAGTACATCCGCGCAGCACAGAACGGCAAAGATGTGGGCAACCTGGCTTGGCTTTACCACTTGATGGTATACAACGAATGGACGTCCCCCTTTCGGCGGCTACTGCATTATCCCGTCCCGAGGAACGGCATTCCTGGCTTCAAAGACATGCGAATCTCCTTGTCAAACTACGGAGGTGAGGCACGGATTTACTTGGAGAATCTCATCACTGCAGCCGGCGCGACATACACACGGACAATGAAGGCCGAAAACACACACTTGATTACGGCTCGCATGCACAGTGAGAAGTGTGAGGCGGCGAAGGATTGGAATATCGAGATAGTCAATCATCTCTGGATCGAGGAGAGTTACGCCGCCTGTCAAGCGCTTCCCCTCAGCAACCCCAAATACCGGCATTTCCCACCGCGCACCAACCTGGGCGAGGTGATCGGCCAAACTTTCCTAGACGAGCCGACCCTCCGAGAGATGTTCTATCCGGGCGGCGAGGACAAGCTCACTGCAACGGCCAAGAAGAAGCGGAAGATCAATGAAATCGCCCAGAAGAATACCTACAGTGTGGGGCTGGACCGAGATTTCAACGTAAGGGAAGACTCGAGTCCCGTCCCTGAGAAGTCGGTCAGAAAACCGCGAGCCACTCCGGCAGTTGGCAATTTCGCCACTCCAGCCAACAAGGGACGCCACGTTCGGTCTGGCAAGGAGAACGATACCCCGTCTGTCATGAGCAGCGCCAGCCGCAGCGCCAAAGCACAGGCGCTGTCCAAACTCCATGATCTGGCACCGGACATTGCACTGTATGAAAAGGAAAAGAAGCGGTCCGCGAAAGATGGTCACGGAGTATGGGGTGGCAAGCGTGCCGCGGACCAGATCGACAAGGAGCGTGCGGAGAGGAGTTCCAGCCCAGCCGTCGGGCGTGCGGAGGATGGTGAGGATGAGCCGGGGGCCAAACGGCCAGCAAAGAGAGCGAAGACGTCTCTTCCCGAAGTAGACATGCGGATCTGCTTGACTGGGTACAGGCGGTGGGTGGGGGACAGGTCGCTTGAGGACGCTGATCGGGTAAGTTTCCGAATAACATTTTAGTACATGCGCTCGCTAATCGAGAAATGCAGAGGAAACTCCGCTCGCTCGGAATACAGATCGTACAGGACAATGTCCCCTGCGACTACCTCGCCGCCCCCAACATGATACGGACAATGAAGTTCCTAAAGTGTCTCGCGAGGGGCCCTGAGGTGATCAATTCCTCCTTCATCACGGCTTGCATAGAGACAGGCAAGCGGCCAAATATCAAGGACCACCTGCTCGCCGACAAAGCAAACGAAGCAAGGTATGGTGTGACCATCGAACAGGCCGTGTCCCGGGCACGGGCCAACCGCGGCCGGCTACTCTGGGGAGTGCCAATATACTGTACAGTAGACGTCCCCAACGGCGTCGACGCCTTCAAGACCATTGCCGAGGCCAACGGTGCCATTTTCAAGATTTACCGGGCCCGGGGCGGCACCACCATCAAGCCTACATCGGCCGAAGAGGACGGCGGCGCGGACCCGGATCCCGTATATCTGCTTTCAGGGTCGTCACCAGTAGAAAGGCAGCTGTGGCCACGCTTTGAGGAGATGGCGCGCCAGGGACATATGGAACCACGGATTGTTCTGCCGGATTGGCTTTTGGAGGTTGCAATGCGGCAAGAGCTTGTGTTTGAGCCGGCGAAGCATTTGCTTCAAGCACCGTCGTCGTGAGGTTGACGTATGGCCGGAGTTTGGTGTTCGTGGTGGGTGGCTACTAGTGCGGATACCCGGACGCCATCTGTTCGAGTGTTTGCTTGATGTTTTGCTGTGTATGGTATGGGGTCCGGCTATTGAGATAGGTCCCTAGCTGTTATACCATCCTTCTCCCCCAAGGGAACTCTTAGCCTGCTAGCGAGATATGGCATCAGAAGAATTTAACACCTCGAGAATCCTCCTGGCCAAAAATCTGCGCTTTGCCCCTCTTGACCAACACATTCAAGGCCTTGAGCAGCAGGTCCTGGTCCAGCCCATGGAATTCTACAAGCCACTCGTTAGTACTTTCTCTCCAAATGGTCCCATCAGGAAACATAGGCCGTCGAAAAGAACGGAAAGATGATGGTAATGCAAAGGGTAAAGCTCACCCTCCCCCAACGTAGCATCCCCCTCTACGAGCTCATATAGCGTCATCACACTGCCCCTCTGGCCGGTTGCTTCCACCCAGGCCTCCACCAGCGCAGCCCACTCCTCGGGCGTCCGCCAGTATATCCACACCAGATCGCCGCCCCCTCCCTCCCCGGCACCCCCCGTTTCCCAACCACCGCCGATGCCACCACCACCACCACCATCATCACCGCCGCCTCCGCCACCGCCGTTGACGTACTCGGCGCGCCCGTCCTTGCGCAGGAAATCAATCACCTCCCGGATGTCGGCCAGGCTCAGCCGTCTGTTGATGCGCCGGTTGTGGAACAGCTCGGTCGTGTCCCGCTGCTGCTGCTGCTGATCACCTCCCGCTGTAGTAGTAATAGAAGTGGTGGTGTTGGTAGCGACGGTGCCGGTCCCTGACAGGGCAAGCTTGAAGATGCGGTAGTGGCGGCAGTAGGCCACCACGAGGGCGGCCCACTTGACCAGCTGCGCATGGTGCGTCGTGAGGTTGGTCTGCCGGGTGAAGAAGGGCGGGAAGGAGTATTCCCTTGGGAAGGGGAATGATGTGGTTGATGATGAGGATGTTGGTGGTGGTGGGGTCGGCGTGGGGTTGGACATTTGTATGGTATGGTATTGTATTGTATGCAACAATACCCGGAGGAAGTGGGGACGGTCTGTGAGGATGGTGCTCCAGGAGATGTGTTTAGTGAACTGGCTTAAGGGAATGAGTGCCTTTTTCTCCTCGGAAACAATCAATACCGAAAAGCTGGATGGGTGTAAGTAGTAGGTGAAGACGTCGTCCCAAGGTGAGCTAAGGTTGGGATGGTGGGGCCCAGAGCTGCCAAGCTTCAGGGAGTCACCCAACTCCTTACAAGGCAATGGAACTGAATACTGATCAGAACAAAACCAAACACTAATACTTCGAGCCTGACTGGGTATTCACTCGTAGATGCACCGGCCGAGTTAGAACAGGATGCCATCATACAAATTGACCAGACTCGTGATCTCAATCATCCATCAGGTCCATTCCGTCGTCATTCTAAACATAACAGAGTGCAGTCATACAGAGTATCAAACATTTACATATCCATGGCTTGGGTATCATCCCTCATCTCATCACTACCCAGTTCCTTCTCCAGCTCATCGGCTACAAAACTCTCATAATCCTCCAGGTTCTTCTGGATGTGCATCTTGAACTTGATGACGTCGTTGAGCATCCGCATCGTCTCAGTGTGTAACTCTTCTCGCAGAGCATTCGCCTTGAGTGTCAGTTGTTCATACCTGTAAACCAAAGTCAGCCCGGTCGTCATTTCAACATCAACAGATTGCATGACTTACTCAATATTGGTATTCATCTCCCTCTGCTCCATCAGCTGCACCGATTCAGTCAGCTGTGCTCGCATCTTGGCGAGCTCCTTCTCCATCTTTTCAATCTGCGCGTCCGACGCCAGCTTCTGCGCCATCGTCACCTCCTTCGTCGTCTCGTACTCCGCCTCGGCGGCGCGCACGCGGTGCTCGAGCGCCTCGACCTCGTTGCGCTTGTCCTCAATGGCCTCTTTAGCCCGGTCCAGCAGGTCGTGGTCCTCCATCATCATGTCCAGTGCTGCCTTGCGCCGTTCCGAGATCTCCTTGCGGAGAGCCAGGAAGCTGTTCTTAACCTGCCCCCGGAGGTCCAGGTTGAGGATGTGCGCCGGCTGATAACCCGTCACAGGATCAGCCAGGAGCCTGTCGCTTTCCGAGACGCTTTGCCCGTACGACCCCTGCAGTTGCGACGAGCCAAAGTTCGGACCTTCGTTCACCGTGACCTGGAGTTCGTAGTCCTTCCCCTTTGCATTGACCGCTGTTGAGGGTATTAGGCCGATCTGGTACGCCACCGTGTTGTACCGGTCAACCATGCGCTCGAGTTCGTCCAGCCGTTGGCTGGCTTCCATTTCCTTCTCAGCCACCTTCCGCTTGACGTCTTCCAACCGTTGGCCCGCCGACTCGATGCTCTTCTGAAGACGTTCCCGTTCGGAAGTCATGCGGTCGATATCCTGCATGCTGATCCCTTGGTCGTCTACAGCCTTTTGGAGCCGTCGTCGTTCATCCTCGGCCTCCTTGAGCTCGGCTTGCAGCTTGTCGAGCTCCTCCTGAAGCACTTGAATACGGCCCTCATACTTTTCTGAACGCTGCAAAGCCAGCGTATTGTACTCCTCAAACTTGACCTTATCCTCCTCCATAATCTTGAAATGGCTATCAAGCACGGCCGGGTCGGGGGTCGATTTCTCAAGGTCTTCTATCTCCTTGAGCAGCCGCGCATGCTCACCCTCCAGCATCTCCAATTCCTGGACGTATTTTGCGTTGGACTGCTCAAAAGCGCGGGCCATGGATTGGACATGCGGCGCCAGCACCTTCTCGACGTCCTCGTCCCCAGCCTCGTCGTCCATGTTGAGCCAGTCTTGGTAGGCGCTCGTTAAGAAATCAAAGATGATGTTATCACCCGCGACATCGACGCCTGCCTCCAAGCACGCATCATCGTACTGATTGCACGCATATCCCTCTAGCATTTGCGCTAGCTGCATCATCCAGTGCAACAGTCCGAGAAATGTGCTCCAATTCTGGCCTCCCACCGCAGCAATCTGGCTTTTGGTAATGCTCCTCTCGTAGGGGTACCGTAACTGTTTAAGAAGCGGCGGCACCTCCTGCTCAATATTCTTCTGAAAGCGGTAGCTCGGGTCGATGCGATGGTAGAGCCACTGGAACAGGTAGTTGAAGTCCTTTTGCGTCGGCGACTTCGTGAAATTGTCGGATAGTTTGTGGTTCATCTCCATCTCAAAGTTATGTGCCGCCAGGTACTCGAGCAGCTCCTGGCCAAGACGGTTTTGGTACGACCTGTCCTTGAGCGGGCGAGGGTCTCGCGGAACGCCGGCTGCCTGCGGCGCCTGTTGGAAGAAGCTCTGATGACCACCCATAGGACCTGGGGTCGTCGACGGGCGGGCGCGGTATACGCTGCTACGGCGATCTGCGTCGGTAGACGGGCCGGGGGTGTGATATGGTCGATGTGCAGGAGTAGTAGTGGTGTTGTAGGCTGACACGGAGGTGCGCTTGACCGACGACAGGCCGATATCAGCCAGGTTGCCGCCGGTTGAGGATCTTTGGAACATTGGCTGGCTAGGACGTGACATGGACATGGCGAGTGAATGCCGCGGCCCGGACACGGAGCGGCCATGGCTGGCGCTGCCGATGGTGCTGGATCGCTTCATGGCGGAGGTGGGTTGCGGGATGCCCGAGTTGACGTTCAGTCCTCCTAGGGTCTGCTAAGCAAGTCAGTTATCCAATGCGACACATGTTTTGGCTGCGACTTGCGCCTGCAAGCAAAAAGAACGACGCGGAAATCGCACCTCCCTCGGTCTTCGAATACTCCAAAGACTGGTGTCTTGCGACATGATGGCAAATATGCCGACTGTTGCTCTTTTGCGCCCGTCCGCAAATCAGGACGGGGCGCTAACACATAATAGACAAGCTACCTTTGGTATAACAGCTAGTTCCTGTGGGTATCGAATGCACATGAAACTGGAGCAAAGGAGTCAAGAAGATCGGTTCAAAGAGTGGTAGAGAGCGCTGTCGTTGTGCAATTACTGCGTAATTCAAGCGCTGGTTGCTCAGGTAAACAAACTCTGCGGGGCCTATGCCAGGGCGTCGGGGATACCGGTAATCAACATGGAAATAAAAGTGGGTGTTCATCAATGAAACATCGATTTTCACACGTGACACATGGCACCCAGATTGACCAGGTGTGGGGAGGACACGGCAGGGGCTAGGCTTGGCACGCGTTGCACTAAAGTGATGTGAACGGACTGCCGCCTCGAACCTCGGCTTGGTTACAGTGACCAGCCGCCTCCATTATCCGCATCGTTGCCATCCGCGATATCACGTATTTGCTTGCGGGAATCACTGTTCAACACACCGGGGCTGGAATTCGAAATTCGAAATTGTCTTCGTACACTAGAAATGAGAGGAAGGAACGGCGGTAATCGTATCCAAAAATAGAATGACTATCCGCGAGGATCTCGTCGCTTCGGCGGCAAAGTGTGCGTTATCCTCGGCGATGTGTCCAAGTGCGAGCTGACACTGGATCCCCAGTCCTACAGGACCCAAGTGTCGCCGCGTCTCCGATCGAGAAGAAGATTGCCTTTCTCCAGGCCAAGAACCTCACACAAGAAGAAGTTAAGGCGGCGCTCGCGCGCGCAAGCACCGAAGGCGCTCCAGTGCAAGCCTACACTCAACAGGCCGCATCGTCTTCCGTTACGCAACCACCGCCCTACTATGGGCAATATCCGTCACAATACCCGTCATACGCATGGCAACCACCTCCTCAGCCCGTTCCGCGGCGGGACTGGAGAGACTGGTTTATCATGGCCACCGTGGTCAGCGGTGTATCATACGGGCTCTACACACTAGGACAGGTAAAGGACTTGGAACTTTGTTCGCGCATGCCATACAGCTGACAAGGATATTAGCGCTATGTCTACCCCTTAATTGCACCCCCTACGCCCGAGCGGCTGGAGCAAGATAAGAAGTCTATCGACGAGCAGTTCGAGAAGGCGTTTGCCCTTGTCGACCAACTGGCAAAAGACACTGCGGCCCTAAAGGCGGCCGAGCAAGAACGTACCGAGAGATTAGACACAGCGCTCAATGAGCTTGAGACGGTCATCAACGATCTCAAATTAGCAAACCGCCGGCGAGATGACGAGGCGCAGCGCGTGCGCGACGACGTGCAGAACCTCAAGGAGTCGATCCCTCGGGCGCTCAATAACCAGAAGGACCTAACCGATACCAGGCTACGCGAGGTCAATTCCGAACTCAAGAGCCTGAAGACTCTGATCACACAGCGCATGAATCCAACAGCGACGTCAACCAGCGTTAGCAACTACCTGCGGCCGGCCGCCGGCGGAAGCGCCACACCTAGCCCTGCCGCCACTCCAGCGCCGACAGAGAACGCCGGCGCCGAGGCGAAGGAGGAGCCGAAGCCGGCATACCAGGACTACTTGTCCAATGCCAACCGCAGCTCGCCGTTGGGCAGCGGAATGCAGGGCAAGGCGTCGATTCCGGCATGGCAATTGATGGCGTCCAAGAGCTCGGCCTCGTCCAATTCCCCAGCTGCTAATGGCGCAGATGCTGGGAGCAGTGAGGCTGGGGAGGCTACAGGGAGCTCCTGAGTCAATGATGGCTATGGTCTATTTGGCGGGCATCACACGCGGAGTGTAGGGATGGCAAGTAAAAAAATGTGTATTTCTACAGTGTAGCGGGTTTCCGGGACTGAATGTACGAATGGACCTTGGGGCATCTGGAGCCAAATACGCACAATGCATACCTGAACATGAGAGCTCGCTCGGTGAAAACGCCTCAGGTACTCACCTAGGTAGGCCAGGTTGGTGAATGTGCCGCGGTCAAAAAGTGGGACCCTACAGTAGAAGTACTTGTAGGGACAACACTACTGCACAGACTGAGGACTCGGAATATCAACTTACAGTGCATAACTAAGAAGGTTGAACCCACTGCACCCTTACTCCAACCTGGGCAGAAGCGCTCATGCTGGAGAAGCTGACTAGAATCCTTAGTCTGTAAGTAGTGTTGTCCCCATTTCCGCAAATCTACCTACGGTAGTAGGAATCGTATTTCGTATCAGTCTCCCAGGTTGGCTCCAACAAGGACCGTTTACTTGAATATCTACCTCCCTACCTCCCTACCTCCTTACTTGACTCAGGTCTTGGGGGCAATTTCACACTGGAATAGGATGCAACCTCTCGTCCCATAACCATGTGAGTACGTGGCGAATCTATTCCTCACTCCAATTGGAATTAACTTGGACTCTTTGGCGCTTAATTCGTTGACTCGGACTGGACTGCAGTGCTGTGGGGGACTTGTGAGTTCGCTATCATTTCCAACTGCCGAGGCACTTGCCCTTTTGGATGGATCTTTGGGATGGGCCTTCCCCCATTTCCACAGACTGACTGTTGGTCCTGCAAACCGTCACACTGCCACGGGTGATCTGGCACTTGGCGGTCCATGTGTTAGCGAAGACGTCGTTGTAATCGCTTCCTCCTATCCTTCCAGTATCGGCATCACCGGCTTCCACGGTCCAGGCTGCGAATCGGTCCCATCAACTCTAAAATCCAATTTAAACTGCGATATCGCCTGCTGCTGCAACAGCCTTGCAATATATCCTTTGGAACATCTCATAAGCCTCATCCTGGAGTCCGGTTAACCCTCCCAAATGTCGCCTCAAGAACCTAATCCGGCTCGAGAAGCCGCCACGAAACCAACCGATGAGAAGTCATCCATTGGACCCAATGGATTATCCATGATACTCCCTCATGTCCCGCTCATGCTACGGGTAGCCCTCTTCTATATCCTACGTCGTTCGGAACAGTCTAAGTACGTAGACCTACGCACTGAGCTCATCGTCGCCGTTCTACGGGCCTACATGAACCCTTCTCAGCCCCAGAGTATCACATCGATACAAAAGATGGACTTATTTGGCGCCGCCGGTCCCCCCAAAGGCAGGATCTGGGTGAGCACCTACAGATGCCCGCCTCCGCCGGCTGGCGATAGAGTCCTACAGGATGCCATCACCAAGGCCATCGATGGGATCTGGAACCCCAAGACGCCCAAGGCCGCATACCAGCTGCCCGATCCGGAACCTATCGAGGGCGAGTGGACTGGGTACCGTCCCTGCGCGACGTCCGACTCACCCCTGCCAGAGCTTTCGCAGAGGGAGCTCTATACCGAAATGATGAAGGACGTCAAGAGTCCCGTGACGATCCTCTACTTCCACGGCGGCGCCTACTGCTCTTTGGACCCAGCAACTCACCGCCCGACAGTGAAGAAGCTGGCTAAGCTGACAGGCGGGAGAGTGTACAACGTGCGGTACCGCCTCGCGCCGCAACACCCCTTTCCCGCGGCCCTGATGGATGCGCTGATGTCGTATCTCGCGCTATTGTATCCGCCCGAGGGAGCCTTCCACGAACCAGTCAAGCCAGAGCACATAGTCTTCGCCGGCGACAGGTGAGTTGACGTTCCTTCCTCCTCCCCCTTTTGACCTCACCCAGTCCCAGTTCCAGTTTCTTCTAACATGTCACCCATACATAGCGCGGGTGGTAATCTCGCGCTGGCCCTCCTCCAACTGATCCTCCACCTCTCCCGAGCAAACCACGTCATCCCCTTACCGGACGGCTCCCACCGCCCGATCCCCCTTCCCGGCGGCGTGGCCGTGAACTCGCCGTGGCTGGACGTGACGCACTCATCTCCCTCGTGCACGGCCAACGCGGCCTTCGACTACCTGCCCACACCAGCCCAGCAGCACGAGGCGGCGCTCAAGCGGCCGCGCTGCGCGGCGTGGCCCGCGGACCCGCCCCGCAAGAACATCTACGTCGCGGACGCACTGGTCTCCCACCCTCTGGTGACGCTGCTCCTGGCCCCGTCGTGGCGCGGCGCGCCCCCGGTCTACCTGTGCACGGGCTGGGAGCTGCTCGCCGACGAAGACCGCCACGCGGCGCGGTGCATGTGGCGCGACGGCGTGCGCGTCGTCTTTGAGGAGTACGAGGCCATGCCCCACTGCTTCGGCCTGGCGCTCCCCTACCTCAAGGAGACGAGGCGCTGCCTGGACGCGTGGGCCGGCTTCATCAAGAGCGTGGCGGAATCCGGGCCCCAAGGCGTCGCCGACGAGGGCGGGAGCAGGTTCGTCAGGATCAGAGCCAAGACTTTGGAGGAGGAGCGGATCGAACCCGCCGAGCTTTGTGCCGAGGATGAGCAGGCCGTGGAGGAGAGGTTTTTGCGGAACATGAACGGTGGCTTGAGCACCGACGTGGGGATTGCCAAGCTGTGAGAGGGAAGACAAGGACTGAGTCGGTAAGGGTTCTGCTCTGTTCTCGGTTTTCTGGTTTTTCCCATCGTGTACGCTTAACTGGCAGGATTAGCTATAGAGTACATTACAGAGCGTGTAGACGTTATGAATAACCTGGAGATTCATCCGTAAGGTAAGGGGCTGCTGCTTAAGTTTGTGATCGAGTGGCCGGATGACATCGACAAACCATGTTGAAAATGTAAAACAATGGCAGAAATAGCAGCGCAGCAATAGTAACACCGTCATGATGGCAAGCTGAAACTATACCGGGTTGAGACAGTTAATCCTACTCTGACCACTCTAGTAGACTTTGGTTAACCATACAACTTCCCGGCCATGACTACCAGCTAAACATGAATGCACCCAAGCTCCTCAACTACATGCTTGGTAAACGCCTCCTGAAGCAGGATCCCTACTCGAGGGCTCGATTGATCGTAAGACTCTTCGACCCCGAAACCCTTCTCACCATGCGCCCAGAGGCATCTTTCGACCGCCTTCCAATACCTGTCGCCCGCAATATTGCGCACTTCTTCCAGAGGGTTTGGCCAGCCCGCTGCCTCGAACGGCGAGCCCCCTTTGATCCCCAATAGCCACTCCCGGACTGCCTTCGACTCCTCCAGCGGCACGGTTAAATCAGTATCTGCCTTGCGGTCTTTGTTCTTCCCCAGCAGCATGATTCTATCAAGCCTCTCCCAATGGGCGATCTCCAGCAACAGCAAGCCCAAGCTGTACAGATCATACGTCTTCTTCGAGTTTCGCTCCGTCAGCTTCTCCCGCTGGATGGCGGGCCAGCGGTACAGATCCCAGGTAACATCCGTATCCCTCGCCGTTGTGTGTGTCCCGTCAGGCCGGGAGAACTCAAACCCTGTTAGCAAGGGTCTTTCAAGAGCGACGACATTGCTTCGTTCTTCTACACCACCAACACCATCCAGATGGAAGACCACATTGTCGCTAAAAATCCCTTTGTGCAACCAATTCACCGCGTGGAGGTTCAAAACCGTCGAGCAGAGCTTGAAGGCCAACTTTATGCGCGTCGACAGGCTCGGCTTGAGCTTGCCGTTGCCGAGGATATCATGCAGCGAAATGACGCGAGTGTGGCAGTCGCTGCCATCGTTCATTTTGAATATCCAACCGAACCGCTCCGTGCCCCAGACATTGCGATCGTCGAAGTACCCTATGCATTCGGGTACGTGGAGGGATGCCGGTTTGGGAGAATGTAGCATCTCAGCCAAGGCTACCGTGCGAAGGGTCGATTGCTTGTCTTCGAGCGAGTCAGGAGCAACATCACCGAGTGACTTCCACTCTATCCAGACCATGGTAGTGACGCCCTCAGCGTACAGGATACCCCGTGGTCTAGCGAGAAACTGGGGTTCCTCAAATGCGGGTTCGTTCCATTCAAAATCGGCGCTAAGGTCTGTGGCGGTGAATTTACGCACCGAAACTTGAAGTTCAAGCAAGCTGCTGTTGGTGTCAAACGTGCTGTCGCCTTTGACTCTAGCGAGGATGTCTTCTGAGGTGACGCTGAGTTTCTTGAGCCGAACTAGATCTTGAAATATACTATCCATGTCGTAGTTCTCGCTCGCCTTACTGCTGCTTGGGGCCGTGGTCAGCCGGGATGAAAAAGCCTCGAACATGTCCCTGAGCTCCTGGATATCGTTGCGGGCCAAAATCATCTCGCGATGAGTTTTTGCCGTTATGTCAGCAATCCGGTTCTCCTGGTGGAACTTCGTAAGCTCGTAGAGTCTTCCTGTTAGAGCATGGAGGTCAACCAGGAGCGCCTCGAATGCCTCCCTGTCGACTGCCACCCAACGTACTCGAAGGGGATGAGTAACAATCTCTTTGGTGTGGCGGCCAATCTTCAAAAGGAGGTCTCGGATATGCTTGGTACTCTGGGGGCGGTTGGACTGTTTTCTGTCGGTCTCGTATGATACAGCCAAGCTGGATATCTTCTTGAGGATGTCAATGTCTGTCGGTGGCTTGCTGTTGCTCTGTTCCACCGGGAGCTCGTTTGCATATCGGGAATTAAGGTCTCTGAATTCCGAAAGAACCCATTGAATCCTGCTCACAATGGCCACAAGTTCAATGCTGCTGGTTCCCAGTGTGGCTGCCAAGGTCGAGCCGCTAGAGTCTAGAAGACCGACTGTCTTTCCCCAGGCAAGGACACGGTTGTACTCGATGATGAGATGGACCCGGTATTTCTCGCATTCCTTTGGCATTTCAACCAGTGCGGTGATGAACTTGAACACTGGAAATGGCAAGTAACTGTTAGTTCACTCCGAGGGAATGTTCTCGGTTCAGAAGCCTAGCAGGAAGGGGTATGGGAACAGCCGGCGACTTACTGCGGATAGTACTGTCAAACACATCCCAAGTTAGGGAGACAACCGCAGCGGTGAGATCCATGCTCGGAAACTGGCAACGATGGCGTGAAGTTGACAGGAGATTTCTCTCAGCCCGTCTTGGGCGTGTTCTAACTCGGCTAGGAGTCGCTCCTGCCTATATTGAATGGGACATTTGCCTCTGGCAGACAGTTGCTTGGCTCAAAGAAGGCAATGGAAGCAGTCGCAATCAAGGTAGGTAGTCAAGACAAGGCAAGCCGTCGCCATCAGGTACCTGATCTAGGCGAGCTAGGCAAGAAGTGCTGGTGGCAGCTGACAGTCCGGCATCATCTTAGGTAGACGTTATCATCAATGGCATACATATCCAAGCCGTATTCTATTTAGGAGGCGGGAGTTCCAACTTGACTTTCTCAATCTCATTCATATCTTCCTGGCTAAGTAAGATATATTTCCATTAGTCTCCTTTATTCTATATCGTGGATGCGCTTGACTAAGGTAGCTACCTATTCTACATTGTGGCAGGTTTCCCAAGCCTAGATTACAGGATAACAGTACAATGAGCTCTACACTTGCACCAAACTGCCTGGCCTCGCCGAGAGACGTCGCCGATGCACATCACTCCCCTTTGTACTTCCACTGCGCATGACGGTGCAGCATGTAGTCTTTGCTTTGAATGCTCTTATAGATGCCGTACAACCCGCCAATCGGCCACTGCCTTTTGAGCCAGTGGCGCTTCTTTCCCTCAGCTGCTCGAGGGTCGACATGGACTTTGTCCCACACGCTCGGAAGCTTGGTGGCCTTGTACTTCTGCCGCAAGTCGTCGTACCAATCCCGCCCGCCGTACATGGGCCAGAACTCCTCCTGGGGATAGTAGGTGTGTGCATACAGCCACTTCATGCCGCCGAGCTCGCGCACTTTGTTCTCAAGCTCTCGGTTCTTTTGCACGAACTGCGCCGGGTCAGCCGGGCCCCATCCCCAGACACCAATGTTGAGCATCATATCCTCCTCCTTCTTGGCAACGCCCTCTGGCAGGGTTGTGAAGGGGTGAAAGGTCGGCGGCCCGCGGCGCTTGAGCGGACACAGCCATAGGGGCCAGATGCCGAGCTCGGAAGATGTGTAGTCGACGAAAGGCTCGGCTGTCTCAAACGGCATGGCTATGTCCTGCACCAGGAACCGCGCGCTCTCCCCTGAGCCGTGCAGCGCGCGGTACATCATACGGGTATGCAGGAAGTCGTCAAGGAACCACCTGAAGAAGCGCGTGAAAGGGACGAGCTTGAAGTACCGGAACGCCGCAGCACCCACCCAGAAGCCGCCACGGTCATATCGAAATAGGTACTCGGCGAGCGGGACATAATCCACCGGCGACTCAGCCGAAGGGGTCGCCGTCTTCTCCTTGGCGTGGAGATAGAACCAAGGATCCCACGCGCCGCTGAACGTCTGCGGCCTGACCCCGTCAGGCTTCTCATCCGTCAGCTCCCCGGTGATGACGACCCCGTGATCCTTGGAAAACAAAATCCCATCCACGTAGTCATTCTCCGGCCTCCTGACCTCCTCTCTCACCGCTTCCACCGCTTCCGCCACGCTCCCCGTCCTCCGATACGTCGTCTTGACGAACTTCTTGGCCTGCATCAGCTGCACCTCGAGCAGGGTCGTGACGCCCAACGTCCCGACCGCGCCCGCCGCGCCCCGGAACAGATCCGCCCTTTCCCCCTCTGGCATGACCTCGGCGACCTCCCCGTCGGCGAGCACCATTTCGACGCGGCTCACCGTGTCGTCGAAGAAACCGTGCCGAAAGGAGCTGCTCTCCCCGGCAGTGCCGGCATAACCCCCGCCGGCGGTAATGCCGGGAAACTCCATGACCACGGGGGGCACCAGGCCGTGCGGCAGGGTCGCCTCAACGAGGCGGTCCATGGGCACGTTGGGCTCGACGAGGGCGACGCGGCGCGACGCGTCGACCGAGATGACGTTGCGCAGGGCCGAGATGTCGACGGCGGCGGTGCGGCCAGGAGAAGGCCGTGGCCGCGTGCTGTTGGTGCTTCCGTGAAAGATGCGGTAGGGCTCCCCGCGCTCAAAGTAGCCGCGCACGGCCGACGCGATCTTGGAGACGGCGGCTGCGTGCCGGTCCATGTTGGCGGTTTGCTCAAATTTTTTTTGTTTCCTTGCTTTCTGTTCTTCTTTATTCCATTATTTATTTTGTTTTGCTTTTACTTTACCCTCCACTCTATCCTTGTTTCCTTCCCCCTCTTCCCCTGACTTCTGTGTTGATGTACGGGAGCCGGTGATGCCTTCTGTAGTGAATACAAAGCGTTAAGGTATCGGGAACTGGATGTTGATTTGAGGGTTGGTGGGTCCAAGATTCACTTTCACTTGGCACAGCTTACCCCTTATGTACTGTATTGTACTGTACAAACACCCTCACTTGTTGACCTCGAAGTTGCTTGGTCAGTAAGTTGTTCAAGTTGCTACCTAGTGTTGCTTCTCATATCAAATGAAAGTATTGGTGAGATCGAAGTGAAAGACTTGGGTTGCGACTTGTTTCTTTTCACTATTGACAATCATATGTATTGTATCCGTACCTGCATTTACTGTGCATCTCATCTCTTGCTGACTTCTGTTGTACATACAAGTGCACTATCATTGCAACAATCAAATGCACAGGTACTTCTGACAGACTCTAGCCTCACATTTTGGGATGAAAGCATCCGGATAGGCCTCCTCACGCCGTTCATACAAGACTACTCCGACTACTTCAACTATTACTCAGCATGGTATGTAATCTTTGCTTCGAACACCGAGCACATCACTTACATAGTAATTGATCGAAGCCCTCTTTACTGTTGAGATCCTGCGCCACAGGTGGCCCGAAGATCCAATACGCCCAGACGGAGCCTTCTCGGTGAATCGGACATCACCACCTCCGGCCCGATTCAGCCTACTTCGGCAGCCTCCGAGATCACGGCAACCACAAGGCCCCACAGCTGCCGTGTCGCACGAATCCTCGACGATTCTTGGCATGTCTGGGAGGCCTCCTTTCCCCGCTTTCGTTCTTTACCCGCGTTGTCTCTGGAATCCCATGTTTCGGGCAGCACCATCTCCTGCAGCATGCATCTTCAATTGGATACTGCTGGCCCCCAAGGCACATTTTTCGCAAAAAATTGAATTGAGGTTGGGCGAACTTCTTGTTGAGGAATCAAGCCCATGAATGTGCCGTTTGCCTGACAGGCGGCTCAGGCTGTCTCGTCAGATGGTCAGAGGCGTCCGGGCAACGCCCTGGGAATGCGAAGCTCTGCGAAATCGGACTCTACACACGGAGTACCGGTATGTACAGTATACTGCACCATGTGTGTAACATACAAGGAGGTACTCCGTACCTTCGTAGCCCGTTGGCTTGTGTTGCCATCGCCGGCGAAACAGCGAAGCAATGGGATTGGGAGATCGTGACGCAAGTCGTTCCACCCCAAAAAACAAGAACATCGCCGCTTGTCGTTATCCATATGGGTATGGACCCTGGAAACTCTCCAAATGCCCTGTCCCATCTCGTCATAGCGCATATCTACGTGAACCAAGTATGTAGACGCCCGTAGGTCCTGGATACGGCCACCGCAAAGTCGACGCAAGTTTCACCAACAGAGGCGTCTATTTCTTTTGGCCCAAATCTACGGCACAGGCGGATGAGCAACTATTTGAATCAGCGCAAGTAACCAACTGCACTTTGGAACAGAAAGCCCAGAGAGAACGTGGACACAACCTCATCTCCATTGAACCACAGCCACGCTTGGCGCTGCCAGCCAACAACAAAGGTGCAGACCGCCCGACTCGAACAATAAGCCCGCTGAGGAAGTCTCGGAAGTAGTGTGGTGACGCGGAACTTGTGGTGAGTTTGCGGGTAATGCGAGAGCGGACTTGCTGATCCGAACCCTTGATCCTTCTCCTGAAGCCGTGTTGGCTTGGTGAGGAGGTGCTGTTGGGGAAGGAGAAAAGGAACCGTGTCGAGGTTGACAGAGGTTGTGAAGACTCAACAACCGATGTTAAATCGATTGATGGACGCTTGACTGGAATTATTCATTAAAACTAAAAACTCAACGCTAAGTTATTTGCAGAATGCCAACTGACAATTGCGGATGACAGGCAGACCGGGCCAGGTGCTTGTCCGGATTGGGAAGCCCAGCTTTGTTCATTAGCCGTCACGGCCGAGCACCTCAACCATTCTATCGAGTCAGTCACCGTCTTATCCCGCCAATCGTTGTCTAAAAGCAACCTTAACCCAGTGTGGCTTAATAACACAGATACCGTCACGAATATGTGTAAGTAGCCTGCCTTCCCCTCGTCACCTCCAGTCGGCGATACAGACAATCTATCTCTCAACGGCGCGTTCTTCGATCCTCGCGACGTCTCATCTCGGTCAGTGCGACCACCGCCCCGCCGCGTCTTGGAGAACATTGTTGTTTATCCTACCTACGTTATCCATTAGCCCAACCACTTGAGAAATGACCGTTCCCCATCACATCAAAATACACCGTTGCACACCCCACGGACCAGTACAGCCATGGGCGAAGACTTAGGCAACGGCTTAACGCAATCTGCAGTCAATACCAAAGCGCGGCAGCATATCCGCCGGATTGGAACCGGTCGCAGTCAAATAAACGGAATAAACGGCCACGCCACCGGCCACCTCGGCCCAGATCACGGCGATATGGACCCCGAAGTGAGGCCGCTGCTGGGCCACCGCATCTCTTCTCACCACAGCTCGGGGTTTTGGCGGCACCTCCTCCTTAACCCCCGCAGCAGTCCCGGCACTGACAGTCCGAATCCGCTTGTCCGGTGGCCGGCCTACCTCTGGAACGTGACCAAGGTCACTTTGCTCAGCTGTATGTGCCCATCGATGAGTGATGATCAATGTCCTCCGCGGCGACTGACATGATATCGCAGCTTGGATTAACATCCTTCTCATCTTCGTCCCCTTTGGTATCATTGCTGGCATGCTGAAATGGAGTGCCGCCTGGGTGTTTACGCTGAACTTCCTTGCCATCATCCCGCTGGCCGCCGTCCTCTCGTTTGCGACAGAGGAAATTGCCCACCGGTTGGGCGAGACCCTTGGAGGTCTGGTGAACGCCACATTCGGGAATGCTGTCGAGCTGATCGTCAGCGTTGTTGCTCTTCGCGCCGGCGAAATCGAGGTCGTACAGGCCTCCATGCTAGGGTCGATCCTCTCCAATCTTCTGCTCGTTATGGGCATGTGCTTCCTTCTCGGCGGAGTGTACAACATGCGCGACGCCCAAGGTAACGGCACAGAACAGAGCTTCTCTCAGGGAACCGCGCAGACGACATGCTCGCTCATGGCGCTCTCGTCGGCTTCGCTGATTCTCCCTGCCGCACTCTATGGCGTCCTGGAGCAGTCCGAAGACCATAAGCAGGCTAGCATCCTGGTTCTGTCGCGCGGCACCGCCATCATCCTGCTCTTTTTGTACTGCCTATACCTGTATTTCGCCCTGCGGACGCACAAGAAGCTGTTCGAGCCCGAGGCGCAGAGCGAAGGGGGCAGCGGCGAGGAGGAGCACGAGCCGGTGCTTGGCCCTTGGTCGGCTGCGCTTGTGCTCGTGGTGGTGACGCTGATCATCTCGGTATGCGCCGACTACATGGTCGACAGCATCGACGCCATAGTAGCGTCAGGCAAGATCAGCAAGACTTTTATCGGTCTGATTTTGATTCCCATTGTCGGAAACGCGGCCGAGCACGTGACGGCCTGCGTGGTAGCCGTCAAAAACAAGATGGACCTGGCCATGGGGGTCGCCATTGGCTCGAGCATCCAGATCGCGCTCCTTGTCACGCCCGCTCTGGTAATGCTGGGCTGGGCCATTGGCCAGCCCATGACCCTTCACTTTGGAGCTTGTAAGTTCTCTTGCTTCTACTATGCCATGTTTGTCTCAGTGAACCTTTGCTGACGCTGTGTCAAGTCGAAACTGTTGCCTTTGCCCTCTCAGTGTTTGTCGTCATCTACACTGTCCAAGACGGCAAATCCAACTACCTCGAAGGAGCAATGGTATGTTCTTAGTCATTCACTGTTCTCTTGCGTAATAGCTTCAAGATGCAACTAGCTAACCGTTTCCTGCTGTTGTACAGCTCCTCGGTCTCTATGTTATTATCGCCCTTGCCTTCTGGGCAAGTCCGGCTGATGCTCTATCCGGCAAACCTTCGATTCCGGGTTTCCGATCTTGATTTAAGGCCCATTTTCGACATGCAGCACATCACGCCCTGGCGGGCTTTTCCTTGTTTCTTCCTGCTTCCCCTTTCCCCTGTGCCCTGTGCTCTCTCGGCTCTGTTACTCCCGGAATTGTACAGTACACTATTGATACGTTTTTTTGGTTGGCGGCTTCGTGTCTGCGAATATCAAAGCAAAAACGGAGGCGGATTTGGCTTAGGCGCGATTGAATATGTACAATATGTGGTGTTTGATGTGGAGCGTTGTCCTTAATACTTAACAAAGGCGTTGTCTTCATTCCCAGGCTTCTCCTTGGGTTGCCATGTAGCGCTGAGAGTTGGATAAACTTGAAGATTTGGCTGTTGGTGAAGTGCTATCGAGGCATTCTGCATTAAAAGAGCTAGGTATACCTTAGTCTTTAGCGTCGACCCGGCCACCCCTATTTTATGTCGTCGGGGACCCCTTCAGGGAGCTTGGAGAATCAAGGCATCCGCTTAGTATTCTTCATTGCTCCCGCTACTTTGCTATCCCCTGTCCGGTCTATGGTGTCTTTGTCTTCTGCTCTCTGTGCTCGTCATCAGCCTGCCCACCCCTATCGCCTTTCACATTGACAATGGCTAACGTGGCTCGTATTTCCATCATTCTGTCTCTCTTTCCAGCCATAGACGGTTTCCACAGCCAGATCCATACTTCTAGCGAAGGAACGGAATAAAGGGGGTGTCAACTGTGAACAACTAGGGCCCCATGCGCGGAAAACACACACATGCAGCACAACATAACACAAAAAAGCAATCGAGACAGGCTTTATCTCAACAAGCGGGCTTGTTAGCATAATGTAGCAGAGTGCTTAGGCACCACACCCGGGACTAAGCAGTCGAAAACAGGCCAGCCAGTCCGGACTGACACAGAGGAGCCAAGCCACCAAGCAAACTGCTCCCCCAGGTGCCTGAAACACCACAGCTAACCTCTCTGTCCTCAGTGATATATGACACTGAGCGTCTGGACCTTAATCCACCTATCCCCTCCTCCAGCGAGGAACCCATCCTGTCCATTCCTGCATGCTTTCCCTCCCCAGCATTGGTCATCTATCCTTCAACAACAGGATTAGACCAAGCCGGAGAAGAAAGAAAATAAGCAGAGACGCAGTAAAACCATGGTAATTGCGCTACACTACAGAATGGATAGTCTTCCCGCCTCAGAACGCATATAGCGAAAGAATACTCTGAGCCCCAAACCACAACACAAACCCAGGCACAAAGGAAACCACCCATGTCAATGCCCTTTTCCCCAGCCAACCAAGCCAGCCCAGCCCAGCCCATCCGGTCCAGTCTAGATAGATAGTCGGTTCGAAGTGCCAATGATAGAAAACAAGTAGAACTGACAAGAGAGAAGGGACGGGCAACGTGCATAAGTTGCTCCAGCCCTAGAGAGGAGGGTGAAAGGAAGAAAACCAGGGCGCCGCCATGCCACTGACCCGCTGCCGCGTGCAAAGCCCGGAAGCCCCGATGTCATTAATGTAAGTCCACGCCGGTCCAGACCGTCTTTATTATAAAATGAACCCAACACGCAAGGAAGCCACTTTTCCCCGGCCTTGTCATGTAGATTAACTCTTTTGTTGCTTGTGCCCATGATGTGGTGTTTTCCACCAGCGAGGAGCGACTGCAACTATTAATATCCCCAGAAAATCACTGAAATTGAGACAAACCCATCTCTGCAACAACGGCCTGGCAGGTATCACAATCCTGCTTGAATATCTTTACTGAGCATTTGCCCAGAGTTCTCTCTGCTGATTCGAATTGCCCGGCTCTGCGCTGCCAGGCCGTCTGATTGCCGCGGCACTGTTGTAAAACATCTGTCCCATGGGGGTGCCTGTCGGGTATGACTCGGGGTCAGGATACACGTATCCGTTGCCGTTTGGGCTTTGAGCTGGGGAGCCGACAGGGCCGGGCGAGGCCCATCCGACACTACCGATGTGCGGACTCCCAGCCGCGCTACCGGGACCCTGTTGGTGCTGCTCCAAATTGGGTTCGAGTGTCTGGGGCGGGACATAGCCGGAAGGATGGGACGTTGGACGGACGCCGTTGTTGTAGCCTGATGACGCAGTGGATGCTGGGCTGCCAACGTGGACATCAGTCCGTAGGTGCGCCGGAATGGAATTGTTGCTCAGATACTGCATGTTATTCATGTTGGCTAGCTCTGCACCCGGCGACATGGACATGGTGCGTTGGGCGGGAGATGGGTTCGAAAGGGGAGATGCAGGATTCGACGCCTGCTCACTCTCCGACTGCGACTTGGTTCTCGCGACTGCTGCCGCCGCCGCCGCCGCCGCAGCAGCAGCACTCGCACCCTGGGCCAAGGCTTCGGCCCGCGCCCGCGCCGAATCCTCAACTGTGCCCACATGGTGGTTTTGGTGTCTAGTGAGTGTCGTGCGGCGCGTGAAGGTTTTTTGGCAGTCTGCATAAGGGCATTTGTATGGCCGCTTGCCTGAGTGGATCCTGCGATGCCGCGCTAAAGAGCTGCTGTCACTGAAGGGCTATGCATGGCGGTTAGTATGTTATGATCTGAACCTCCGGAATTTTAACACTCACCTTGCCACAGCGCTCACACCGGTGGGGCTTTTCGCCTGTATGCACACGTTGGTGGACCGTGAGAGCGGACCGTTGGATGAACTGCTTGCCACAGCCTGGGTAATCACAAACATGAGGTCGGATGCCGCTATGGATGCGCTCTATTAAGCGGTTAACAACGGAACAACAGGAAGAGAGCATGTTGGGGCGTACCATGGCGCGCAAGATCACTCCGTCTGGCAAAAGGTTTCCCGCAGGTGCTGCAAGGGTAAGCCTTGAGGGGAGCCTGAGCCGGTGCCTGAGACGGTGCTTCAACCTTATAGCTTCCTGGGGGCATCCCAGTCATGGCATTCGGTGCCATGCCAGGCATACCCATCGGGGCGGGCGCCATATTAGCACTAGGCACCGGCGGTAACGGCGCTGCGCCCATGGCAGTGGGGGAAGGGTACGACGTGTTCATCGGGCCGGAGTATCTTGAATGCTCAGAGCCGTGAGGGGAGTTCGGCCGATCGACTGGGAGCAGGGGATGAGGTGGAGCAGCGGGTGCCTGTTGGTCGGGCGTTGCACCTGGTTGCAGGGCTTGTGCACTGGAAGCGTTCCCCTTGGTGTTGAGCACATTCCCAATACCCATAGCACCGGCCGAAGACGGTGACTGTGACATTGCGAACCTCCCCGATGGCCTATACTAAGAAACCAGGATACGCCACTAAAAGACAGTGATGAGTGAGCGAACCGGTCGTCGAAAGTTTTGGCGGTGAGGGGTTCGGAATGAGCTGAGGAAGAACTAGTCAAAGGGTAATCGAAGGGCAGCTGCAACTTGGCAAACAACAGGCCGTGGGTTGTAATAGTGGATGGGGGCGATCGACTTGAGTGAACTAGAAAACCCAGCTCGGGCTTGCCGTGATGTTTTTGATGATGAAAGACACGAGCGAAGGGTAGAAAGATTGAGAAGTGGTGCGGGGTTCACAGGAGTGAAAAATTCTCACCTTAGGTATAAAGAGGCCCAAAATCCTCAGAAGGAGCAACTTGAGACGCCAGATACTGCTCGGGGATAGAGTTCTTGAGGCCAACACCTCAGTCTCTGGGCTTCTTGAAAACCGTTGTAAAGGCGTTGTCGTGAGTCGTGCACGGTTCACGTGGGCTCCTGTGCTCAAGGGCAGGATGTTGAATTGCTGAATGCACGCGACGCCTTGGCCACAATGCGACCCTTTAAGTTGACGACGTCGATCTTGGCCAAAGCCACGGCGGGGTTCGTACTCTACTTTTCGGATGCAGCGCACGAGAGAATGGATTGTCTTGCTGCGAGGTAAGGTTTTTTTGTGGCAGGGGAGGTTGCGAAATTTGCTGACCCTTCAATGGAAAAGAAACTTTGGATCGCAGCGACCTCCGGCCGCCCTGTGAAAATGGGATCCACCTCTTAGCTGTTGTGTGGGTCTCTGACAGTTGTGTTGATGCAGCTGTTGGGCCTGCCGACAACAAGGATACTTTGTATTGCACACCGAATAGACGTGGGTGCAGTTGCGTGTCTATGGCACTCAGAGGCTGAGGAGGACCGGTGCTTCACACTCTACTTCCAAAGCAGCCCCAACGATGACTGCTCGCTGTTCTTAGACCAGGCGCAGCGACCCTGCTATTGAGGTGCGCAGAAATGTTAGGCCTCGCTGCTCATCAATCTGCTTCCTGTTGTCGCTCAATCGTCGGCCGGTACGTTCGCTACGTCGGGGTCGATGAGAAAGCCAACTCTAACACTGGGGTCACGCCTGAAAAACCGGGGTACTCGTTAGCTTATCGCATGATCTGACGGTGGAACATGAACTACATGGTGGATTGGTTAGGGGGAGAATAATTGAGCTGGCCATGCTTCGGGAGAGCAACAGCGCGTCACCCTAGATTGATCAAGCGCGTGAGGCGCGGTCGTTTGCCTCCGTTGACGCGAACGATCTCGCTGGGCGCATGGGCCCGGCGACTATATCCAAGTGCTTGCCATACGCAGATGGGGGAACTGCCGGAAGGCGGCGGTGTGTGCAAACCAGCGGCCGACAAAGGGAGTATGTAAGGAAAGCAAATGCGACCGAAGCTCCCCATTCAACCGACCTCGGCGTAAACAGACGGTAGTCAAGCAAGGGCGCATAGGTATGTTTGACCAGGTAGAATTGACGGGCAGCACGTCCCCCAAAAGCACTGGTGTTCTTGGGATCCGGGTGTTCGGGGCTACGTACCGTTTATTCGATACAGTCCAGGATGTGCTTCCGATGCAGATGTCGTCGAGAGCCGAACGGTGATGGACAAACGAGAGGGATCATAGATCGCGACCCAAATCCGGGACGCGATGTAAGTGAAGAGCTGGAACGCGATCGATGGGAACAAACCGCGGAAGCCCTGGCTGGTGTTTTGTTCGGGAGGATGGTCAAAAAATAATAGCAAAAGAAAAATAACGTGGCTCGGCACGAGGAGGATTTAGATGAATTGGGATGTCCAGCTTGGGGAGTGAAAGCCGTACTGGGGGCAAAGGTGCAGGGCCCAGTTGAAACAAGCAGGGAGCTGCCGTGGCAGAGCGTGGGCACTCCGACGCGGGTGGATCCACATTGCACCTACTCCAGGCTGTAAGTAACGGCCTAACGCGATAATTACAGTACGAAGTAACGTAAGCTGATATGGATGTAACTTTGCGCATAAAAGTATGGATACTTGCGCTTAGCAGACGCCGCTGCGCTAAACCAAGGTATTCATGGGAAACACGCTAAAGAGCTTATAATTTGCTGATAGGGTTTTGTGTCTTTCGTGAGGCGTGTCATCCTTCAGGTTGCCCGCCATTCTTGCGCAGAATACGCTGCTGAGCCTGGACCACATCAAAATGATGCTTCGCTTGTACATACATACAAAGGATTGTTCTCTGAACCACCGAATACATCCTCTATCAGTTCCATTGCTAGCTTGTTCTTTGCGAGCTTGCTTGTATAAGCTGGTATTCTACACGTCTCGGCCCAATCCGAGATTTGGAAAAAATTCACCGCTGCCACGGGTGGTGCACCTAATAAGTCATTTGCCATCTAGTTGAGCAGAGCTTTACTTGGCAATTCAGGGAGGTAATGGTGGCCGAGAGGAGGTATCAGCCAGTCTATAAACATTGCTCAACCTGGCTAAATCTCGGTCATCAGCCGGCGGGTGGTTCGAATTCATCGAGGGGGCAAAGCTGCAACCAACAGGCACGCGCAGCTGCAGAACAATATGCAGCACTTGGCGCAACTTCCGGACAAGTCTCCGGAGGCAATCTGTCATCCCGTCGTTGTAGTCGTAGAATTACGCAACCAGTGCTTGCCAACTGAGCTTGGGACGGTTGGAGGCGATGGCTACTGTGTGTTTTATGTACTGTACATACAGTACCTATCTTGCCCTTCCGGCCAGCATCCCGCTGATCAAAATCTTTGGATAGCCGCTTGTCCTTTGAAGTGTCCACATCACGGTAAGTAACTACATACAGGTTCAATTCCTCCACTGCTTCGTGCAACCCTCCGCATGCCGGGGTATATACTCCATACGCCCACAAGCCCGGCAACATCGTAGATTAGTTTGTACCCGGTCTGTGCCTGAAGTTGCCCGTGTAGACGGAAATAGCTTTGACATGATCAAGGGAAATCTGTTGCCAGAACCAGCACCTCGAGCTGCTCCAAAAGGGCAACAATGATGCGAAGTACAGTACATTAGGAGGAGCCCCACGACACGAGATTAGCGCATGTTAGAGAAATTGAGAAAGCTGGTCCTGAGGGTCTCTGAAGTTTCGAGGCTGACGTCTGGTTGGGTGCGTGGAGTCGCCGATATGGCCGGTGCATGAAAAATGCCCCTGGCGCTCAGTCCAAGTGGGCTGCCGGGAGCAGCTGAGCGGCACTGCTTACGGAAAGCTTCCAGAATCCTTCCAGAAGCAATGGATGCAGGTGCCCCCAGTCTGGTGGGGCTTTGGGCGAGGGAGGTTTGAAAAGGAGGTGGAGCCTGGCTCCTAACACTTGAATAACGACGTTGTCTCTGTAGCCAAGCGAGCCAAGCCAATGCAAGATAGAAAAACAAGAGGATTTGCTGCAAATGTGCGGAAGAAAAACAGGGCTCGCTTCTGCCCTTCTGATTGGAAGCATGGGTACACCACAGTAGGTAGTGCACTGCTCCAATACAGCCTCTAACATAGTACATATGTATCACTGGAAGTCAAGCCGCGAGGGAGGGTGTTGAGGTCGTGTACTGTACGGAGTACGTTAGGTATTGTACTGTACACACCTAGGTACGGTAAATGTTAGGTGAATGATGGGTTTGTCACATTTGGATCGAGCCTTCTACCACTACGTGTGGAATTACCATCATTTAGACGACGTAGTACTCTCCGCCGGCACACCTGAAGCCTAAAGGGAGCGACATACATGATACATCTAGTGTACATCAATGAGGTTGTCGAAAGCTTCCATAATCTTTCCATGAAGCTTCTCCCGTCTGGCTATGGTATTAAAAGTTAAAACAGGTCCAAGCTCAAGCGAGGTGGCAGGGGCCTGACGCCCAGTTCATACCCGGGCACTGCCGGGGTGTTGGCGGCCGCTGATCCAATTGTGCAGGACAAACGTTGCGCGCTTCTGCTGTCCTCGATTCAACAATGTCATCAACTGGCGAGATTCTGCGGCCGAAAACTGACCTCAATCAGCCAGGAAGCAGAATTGGTCAGCAAGAAACCTAAGCCCGGTTTCAAGGGACGCAGATGGCCGATGCGTCAGACCTAGAAGCCAGAGACATTAGCACAACTAGATTGCTGATCAGAACGTGGGTTCCTCTTGGCAATTGGCTTCTCCGCCAATGCCCCTTTCGTCCAAGTCTTGAGATTTTCATTCCGTCTCAGACCGTCATAAGTCTCATGAATCGCCATGACCACTGTTTTTTATTTTTCGGTGTCCGACGTGGCCCATTTTTCTTAACTGCGCTCCCCCCTCGTATCGAGATATTTGATGTCTATCCTCGAAGCCATTGTTCAACCTTTCCTGGGGAACAGGTCCAACTTGTAACTAGGAGGTCGGCTTGATGTAGCTGCGCTTGCCATTACTCAGCCTTACAGTCTACCCGTTGGCCCGAGCTTCTTCCATTAAGGGGCCACTGTCAAGACAGTTGGCTACAAAATTCAGGGACAGGACAAAATCCAGGGACAGTTAGCGCAATGTATAGAATTCCCATACAAAGACTAACATTCAGAGTGCCCTCGAGAAGCGTTTTCAGCTGCATCGCTAGCAACACTGTACTTCTGGGAAAACAAAGATCACTATTAGATCTACCTTGAGAAGGCGGTTCGAATGATACCTATTTTAGTAGGTTGCATCCCAATTCCTGGTGAAAGTTGCTGAGTCTTGGTGCGAATCTTGTGTTCTTGCCTGCATCTCGAAGTCTTGCGACTCTTGCAAGAATACAAGGTTCGCACCAAGATTTGGCAGCTTTCACCAAGAACTCTAGAGCAAAAGGATGCAACCTATCAAAAAAGGTATCATTCGAACTGCCTCTTCAAGGCGAATCTAACGTTTATATTCGTTTTCCTAGAAGTACAGCATTGCTCGAGATGCAGGTTACTCTGTCCTTGGATGTTAGTTTTTTGTATAACGTACTTGCATAACGAGTTGCGCAGCATAACGAGTTGCGCACTTTTCTTGCACCTGCATTGCTTTGTATAAGTCAATTCAACCACAATACCTCTAATTAATTGAAACTACTCAGACTCGCTTTCATCAGACGTCCTTGCAACTACCTGACAAGTTCGTGCATTATGGCCAGGCTTCTTGCAGTTGCTACAGAGCCGAACGTGTGGCGTAGCCGCAGTACTACAACCACTACTCCCAGACGTTTCCTTACAATCCTGACCACCAAGTCCCTGTTCGGCCATT